>NC_084736.1:2018488-2093488 GCF_033978785.1 Entelurus aequoreus
TGTTGGTATCAACACCATACCAAGTAAATACGTGGCCAGTATTGGTAATACCTTATGTTTAAACTTCCTCAAAGAATTTCATTTCTTGATCATGATTTATCATCAAAATACATTTCTTAACAATTTAACAACATATCAACTCAGCAATATAAGGCCATGTATCAATATCTACTAGGGTTGTACAGTATACCGGTACTAGTATAGTACTAATGAATCATAGTCAGTACTATACCGCCTCGAAAAAGTACCGATCCCCCCCTCCCCTCTTTTTAACATCACGTCATGACATTGCTGGTTTTACGAGCAGAGGAGCATGTTGGGCAGCGCACACACACAGAGTACTTACAAGCAGACACAGTGTGTAGACAGAAAAGCAGAGGAGCACATTGGGCAGCGCACACACACAGAGTACTTACAAGCAGACACAGTGTGTAGACAGAAAAGCAGAGGAGCATGTTGGGCAGCGCACACACACAGAGTACATGCAAGCAGACACAGTGTGTAGACAGAAAAGCAGAGGAGCACATTGGGCAGCGCACACACACAGAGTACTTACAAGCAGACACAGTGTGTAGACAGAAAAGCAGAGGAGCATGTTGGGCAGCGCACACACACAGAGTACTTACAAGCAGACACAGTGTGTAGACAGAAAAGCAGAGGAGCATGTTGGGCAGCGCACACACACAGAGTACTTACAAGCAGACACAGTGTGTAGACAGAAAAGCAGAGGAGCATGTTGGGCAGCGCACACACACAGAGTACTTACAAGCAGACACAGTGTGTAGACAGAAAAGGGAGAATGTTGGTGTAAAAAGTCAAGATAAAGGTGAAGTTATAACACTGAAACACCCTCAGGAAGAGCTGCTTTAACACATGCAGCTAACATCCATCCACAGTGTTTTAGCTACTTCTAAATCACTAATCCTTGTCTCCATGGCGACAAATAAAGTAAGTTTCTTACAAGTAGCATTATCACTGGAGGACGAGGAATAGCTAAACATGCTTCACTACACACCGTAGGAGGATACAATAGCTCACCACCGTCACAATGTAAACAAATGCCATGGGTGGATCTACACCTGACATCCACTGTAATGATACCAAGTACAATAGTCGATATTATATGATTACATCGATATTTTTTTAGCATCAAAAAATATTTTTTTGTTTTTAAAATGTACATTGTGTTTATAAAGTCAGTAAATATGTCCCTGGACACATGAGGACTTTGAATATGACCAATGTATGATCCTGTAACTACTTGGTATCACATCCATACCTAAATGTGTGGTATCATCCAAAACTAATGTCAAGTATCAAAGAAGAGAAGAATAAGTGATTATTACATTTGAACAGAAGTGTAGATAGAACATGTTAAAAGAGAAAATAAGCAGATATTAACAGTAAATGAACAAGTAGATTAATAATCAAATTTTACAGTTAGTCCCTCATAATGTGTACAAAATAATAGGTGTATAAATGACACAATATGTTACTGCATACGACTAATTAGGAGTCTTTGTTTGTTTACTTACTACTAAAAGACAAGTTGTCTAGTATGTTCAACATTTTATTGAAGGACTAAATGACAATAATAAACATATGTTTCATGTACACTAACATTTGTTGTTACAATAAAGATAATAATGCCATTTTTTTGGTGCCCTTTACTTAGAAAAGTATGTAAATACATTTTGGTACCCAAATATTGGTATGGGAACAATCTTAATATCTACAAAATAATACAAGTGTTCCCTGTATTACACACCATTGTTTAAGCAAAATAACTTCCTGGCACTAAACCTGCGGAAAAAGTATTTATGTTTACATGTTCACACTTATTTTTGCACCTTCATTTTAAGAGGTTATTAAATGTTTAATGTGACTTCAGAATTGTGTTTTTATTGTTTTCTATAGTTGTGTTGACATTTTCTTTCCCTTCCGCCTTGTTATTTGAGGGGATTATAGTCAGAGGAAGGTTATCTTTTCAATACCATTGTTTACTCTTAATCTATGTATCCCATGGTCCTTACTTAAATAGGTCATAAAAAATATCAATAATTCTTGATATTGACCCATATAAAACACAAGTTTTCAGCAATATTGCCCAGTCCTACTTTAACTGACCTTATTTTGTCTATGGTGTGTACTTCTTTTGTACTTTGCTGCATTGTTAAACAAATCAGATGATTTTCTTGAAGCTTTGTAGTACACTGCAGTCAGTAAAATGTTACCAAGCGTTTAACACGTGCAAAAAGCAGCTTGTCTGCAAAGCCAAACATTTTGAGCAATGAAACGTGTTTCTATCTTTAAGGGGGGAACGTCAGTGCGTCATTTAAGGCAGTCCTTGACTTCTGTTGTTTGGACTTGAGCGGGTGAGATGGACTTGTTAGATTTGTAGTAACCCATAGATCTGGCCTGGGCAATTATTTTCACTCGGTGGACCAAATTTTGAGAAAAAAAATTGTCTCTACCTAATTTTAGGAAAACTAATACAAAACCTCACAATGATGTCTGATTGAATGCTAAAAACGTTATGACAGACCGCCTTAAAAAACAGAATGGAATTTTACATTTTTCTACTGAATGAGACACCCAGAATGTACATGAAAATAAAGAATGTTACAATATTAACTATGAAGGATAAAACACTGAATATTGACAACATATGAACGTCACACCCTTTCTCCATCAACATAGCCAAACACAACAAAAATGTAACAAACAGTGAAATATGAACATGAAGGGTAAAAAACTCCACCTGCAATCTGATATATGTGATATATCACTAAGCTTTACAACTTTGTTGTCAAAATCTCCTTCCACGTCTGTCCCTGACACCCACACTTCACACTCTGTGGAAACACTCACCGCCCACACTGCTTGGTGCCTCGTCTGACCTGGTGTGACTCACATGAACTAATTACATGACCACAGTAACTAATTAGATGAGCATAGTAACTAGCATGTAAAGACTTAGTATAGTTGAAGACTTAGGGCAGGGGTGCCTATTACGTGGATCACGGAGGGTGTGTCAGTCGATCGCCAGCCAGGCATTAAAAAAATAGTCCTAAAAATGAGCGATCATAAATCTTCACTATGACGTCACTTTGGTCACTTGATTGACATTCACGGCACCCGAGGGTCTTCTGAGATGACGCTGGCTGCTGCCAGATCATTATTAAGAAAAAATGACCGACAGGAAGGCGAGAGTCACTTTTTATTTCAACAGACTCTGGCGCCGTACCTGTCATCAAAACTCCAAAGACCGACTGCACAGTTGCACAATAAAAGCGCTGCTTCATCCTGCCTGCGCAAACAAAATAAGAGTCTCAGAAAGCTGGCATGCACAAGCTAGCAAGCTACAGAGTTTGCCGCCAATGTATTTCTTGTAAAGTGTATACAAAGGAGTGCGGAAGCTGGACAAATAAGATGACAAAAAGCAACCACTTTCAAAAACCAAGCACTTTCATGTGGTATTGGACAGAAAGGAGGACTTTTTGTCTCCTTCATTTGAAAATGCGGACGTTATCATCACCACTGTCTGATTCTTATCAATGCAAGTCATCACAATCAGGTAATACACCAACTTATATTCTTGTCTTCATGAAAGAAAGGAATCTATATGTGTTAAACATGCTTGTATTATCATTAAACACCTTTAACTTATTAATAATATTAACTATATGTGTTAAACATGCTTGCATTATCTTTAAACACCTTTAACCTGTTAACAATGTTAACTATATGTGTTAAACATGCTTGTATTATCTTTAAACACCTTTAACTTGTTAACTATATGTGTTAAACATGCTTGTATTATCTTTAAACACATTTAACTTGTTAACAATATTAACTATATGTGTTAAACATGCTTGCATTATCTTTAAACACCTTTAACTTATTAACTATATGTGTTAAACATGCTTGCATTATCTTTAAACACCTTTAACTTATTAACTATATGTGTTAAACATGCTTGTATTATCATTAAACACCTTTAACTTGTTAACAATATTAACTATATGTGTTAAACATGCTTGCATTATCTTTAAACACCTTTAACTTGTTAACAATATTAACTATATGTATTAAACATGCTTGTATTATCATTAAAAACCTTTAATTTATTAACAATATTAACTATGTGTTAAACATGCTTGCATTATCATTAAACACCTTTAACTTGTTAACAATATTAACTATATGTATTAAACATGCTTGTATTATCATTAAACACCTTTAATTTATTAACAATATTAACTATATGTGTTAAACATGCTTGCATTATCTTTAAACACCTTTAACTTGTTAACAATATTAACTATATGTATTAAACATGCTTGTATTATCATTAAACACCTTTAATTTATTAACAATATTAACTATATGTGTTAAACATGCTTGCATTATCTTTAAACACCTTTAACTTGTTAACAATATTAACTATATGTATTAAACATGCTTGTATTATCATTAAACACCTTTAATTTATTAACAATATTAACTATATGTGTTAAACATGCTTGCATTATCATTAAACACCTTTAACTTGTTGACAAAAACATATCTTTCACAAATAAGTAAATATCAATGATATACGGTATATGAATGAGGTAGATCCCCACGACTTGATCAATTGCAAAGTAGCTGGCCTGCAGAAAAGGTGTGTGCTTAGAGTCATTAGAAAACATGAGTGCACATCATAATGGCAGCTACACTTTACATCTAAACACAATTATTTGGGAATGTCCGGCGGGCCAGCATGAAAAGCATGCGGCCCCCTGGCCTGAATTTGCCCAGGTGTGTTGTAGATGATGCTCTCCATCCTGTAATGGATGTCACTATCTGTTAGTTTGTGTAATAAAACACAAGTCAGTGTTTCTCCTCTGCTGCTGTCCGTCATTCACTGAGGCTAAATCAGGAGTTCTATTGGCAACCAAAGTCAAATGTGGTCACTTTTTTTTTTGGTTTAAACTAGAGGGAAGTGAGGACGTGACCTGCCGTGTCCGCCCGCCGCAAAACTGTTTTGATTGATGGCGAAGGCTTGAGGGCGCGTGCAGAGCGTGTTTGTGGCGGCGGTGACATTCCAGTCAGTAAAAGACGTGATGTGTGATTTCTGTTTGGTGCACTCACACTTCTGAGGCTCTGAGAGTTTCCCTTTCAGGAAAAAAGTCTTATTGTTGCAACGCGTCTATGCTCATGTCATGTACAGTAGCAGACAAAATACTGATGTGTACTGTACACATCACAGCCCTCTTGTGGCGTCAGTCGGTACTACAAGCAACTGCAATGACGGTGCATTTTGTTTTGATGCCTCTCAAAAGATAAGAAATGAAATGGTGGTCTCCTCATGCAGCTGTCAGGCCACACACAACATGGCAGAACCACCACGGCGAGACAGCACCAGCAGCCTGCAGAGGAAGAAGCCCCCCTGGCTCCGACTGGACATTCCTGCAGCTCAGGTGTCGCTGGACGAGCCTCCCACTTTTGTTCAGGTGCGCAAACTTGCATCCATCCATTTTCTACTCATTGATGACAACAAGAAATAGGATGTTTCTATTTGTTGCAGAGACCAACAAATAGATGGCAATTGGCCATACAAATAACTAACAAATATACAAAAATAATTATTATTTATTCTAAAATATTGTTTTTAAGTGGCATACCTTGCTGACATTTTTTTCCCATTTTTGCTAATATTTATATTAAAATAGCCTCACAATTAACACAAAAATATCAAGATGGATAAATAAAAAAGAAATATATAAGTAATCATGTATTGCATTTAATTGTGTTGTAAATGTTGCACTACTTTGTGTTTTTGTATTTGTGATCCTACATTTTGAAATCATCCATCCATTGTCTACCGCTTGTCCCACTCGGGATTGCGGGGGCTGGAGCCTATCCCAGCTGCACTCGGGAGGAAGGCGGGGTAGACCCTGGACAAGTAGCCACTTCATCGCAGGGCCAACACAGATAGATCAGTCTAAATATTATTGATAATAACAGTTTTAAAAATAGCATGCTTGTTGACTTTTCAAAAACTTTTTTACAAGTATTATTTATATTAAATTGCATTAAATAGCCTTAAAATGAATATAATTTAGATGAATAAAATAGGTTGCTAAAAATAACATGTATATATTATATGTAACATTTGTAATATAAAATTAATTATAATATGGTTTATGATAATAATCCATTAAATTAGGTCTTATTGTTTTTTTTATACATTTTTGTGTCAACTAATATAATTATATATATTTTTTAAATATTTTAAAACAGTCCTACAATTACCTTAAATGACTACAAAAATCAATATAAATACATGTAATAAAAAAAAAGACAATTACAACTGCTGTATGTATGTATACTAATACATTATTATTTATGCATACTATTTATATATACCTTTTTTATTGTTATTCTCGACACCTGACAGTTATTCATTTTTAAGACGGAAACCATAAGGAAAGCACGGTGGCAGAGGGGTTAGTGCGTCTGCCTCACAATACGAAGGTCCTGAGTAGTCCTGAGTTCAATCCCGGGCTCGCGATCTTTCTGTGTGGAGTTTGCATGTTCTCACCGTGACTGTGTGGGTTCTACTCCGCCTTCCTCCCACCTCCAAAGACATGCACCTGGGGATAGGCCCCTCCCACCTCCAAAGACATGCACCTGGGGATAAGCCCCTCCCACCTCCAAAGACATGCACCTGGTTGATTGGCAACACTAAATGGTCCCTAGTGTGTGAATGTTGTCTGTCTATCTGTGTTGGCCCTGTGATGTGGTGGCGACTTGTCCAGGGTGTACACTGCCTTCCGCCCGATTGTAGCTGAGATAGGCTCCAGCGCCCCCGCGACCCCAAAGGGAATAAGCGGTAGAAAATGGATGGATGGACCATAAGGAAAATATAATTCAAAATACCAAAACATTAAAAAAAATGAATTACTTGACATGTAACTTTCTGTTATTTGTCATTATTGTTTATTATTTGAACTCTCTCTCCCCCCCCTGAGTAGCCCATGAAGAGGCAGGGCTTCCTGCGCAGCATCAGCATGCCGGTGGAGACCTCTCACCTCCAACCCCCTCCCCGAGACTTTTTTGACACCCGGCGGCCCGTTTTACAACGCCAGTCATCCATCACTCAGACCATAAAAAGGTGAGCTTGATTTATGCACTTGTACCTCCGGCGTGTAAAAGGAGACTTTTCCCTTCTGTGTTGATGCATGGCTGCTTCTGATCAACAACTTGACCTCGCTTACCTTGCGTGACCCTGACCTGACCTGACCTGACCTGACCTGACCTGACCTGACCTGACCTGACCTGTGATCAACAAGTCCTTCTCCTGCATGACAAGTTCCATTGCTTCCTTCTCACTGCCCGTTCTTCTCTTTTCTCTTTTCCTACTTCTTCTTCCCTCTTCTGCACCTTCCTTCACCCACCGACGTCATCAGGAGGGTTCATTTTGAGCGGATTAACACGGTGCCCATTAAGGGCCAGCGAGCTGCTCGCCGTAGCACCAGGAAGCACCACTCGCTGTCCAGAACCCTGCTCAGGTACCCAGGGTGCACACACTAGTGGATGTTTCACACACTGTCCAGAACCCTGCTCAGGTACCCAGGGTGCACACACTAGTGGATGTTTCACTCGCTGTCCAGAACCCTGCTCAGGTACCCAGGGTGCACACACTAGTGGATGTTTCACTCGCTGTCCAGAACCCTGCTCAGGTACCCAGGGTGCACACACTAGTGGATGTTTCACTCGCTGTCCAGAACCCTGCTCAGGTACCCAGGGTGCACACACACTAATGGATGTTTCACACACTGTCCAGAACCCTGCTCAGGTACCCAGGGTGCACACACTAGTGGATGTTTCACTCGCTGTCCAGAACCCTGCTCAGGTACCCAGGGTGCACACACACTAGTGGATGTTTCACACACTGTCCAGAACCCTGCTCAGGTACCCAGGGTGCACACACTAATGGATGTTTCACACACTGTCCAGAACCCTGCTCAGGTACCCAGGGTGCACACACACTAGTGGATGTTTCACACACTGTCCAGAACCCTGCTCAGGTACCCAGGGTGCACACACACTAGTGGATGTTTCACACACTGTCCAGAACCCTGCTCAGGTACCCAGGGTGCACACACACTAGTGGATGTTTCACACACTGTCCAGAACCCTGCTCAGGTACCCAGGGTGCACACACACTAGTGGATGTTTCACACACTGTCCAGAACCCTGCTCAGGTACCCAGGGTGCACACACACTAGTGGATGTTTCACACACTGTCCAGAACCCTGCTCAGGTACCCAGGGTGCACACACACTAGTGGATGTTTCACACACTGTCCAGAACCCTGCTCAGGTACCCAGGGTGCACACACTAGTGGATGTTTCACTCGCTGTCCAGAACCCTGCTCAGGTACCCAGGGTGCACACACACTAGTGGATGTTTCACACACTGTCCAGAACCCTGCTCAGGTACCCAGGGTGCACACACACTAGTGGATGTTTCACACACTGTCCAGAACCCTGCTCAGGTACCCAGGGTGCACACACACTAGTGGATGTTTCACACACTGTCCAGAACCCTGCTCAGGTACCCAGGGTGCACACACACTAGTGGATGTTTCACACACTGTCCAGAACCCTGCTCAGGTACCCAGGGTGCACACACACTAGTGGATGTTTCACACACTGTCCAGAACCCTGCTCAGGTACCCAGGGTGCACACACACTAGTGGATGTTTCACACACTGTCCAGAACCCTGCTCAGGTACCCAGGGTGCACACACACTAGTGGATGTTTCACACACTGTCCAGAACCCTGCTCAGGTACCCAGGGTGCACACACACTAGTGGATGTTTCACACACTGTCCAGAACCCTGCTCAGGTACCCAGGGTGCACACACTAGTGGATGTTTCACTCGCTGTCCAGAACCCTGCTCAGGTACCCAGGGTGCACACACACTAGTGGATGTTTCACACACTGTCCAGAACCCTGCTCAGGTACCCAGGGTGCACACACACTAGTGGATGTTTCACACACTGTCCAGAACCCTGCTCAGGTACCCAGGGTGCACACACACTAGTGGATGTTTCACACACTGTCCAGAACCCTGCTCAGGTACCCAGGGTGCACACACTAGTGGATGTTTCACTCGCTGTCCAGAACCCTGCTCAGGTACCCAGGGTGCACACACTAGTGGATGTTTCACTCGCTGTCCAGAACCCTGCTCAGGTACCCAGGGTGCACACACTAGTGGATGTTTCACTCGCTGTCCAGAACCCTGCTCAGGTACCCAGGGTGCACACACTAGTGGATGTTTCACTCGCTGTCCAGAACCCTGCTCAGGTACCCAGGGTGCACACACACTAATGGATGTTTCACACACTGTCCAGAACCCTGCTCAGGTACCCAGGGTGCACACACTAGTGGATGTTTCACTCGCTGTCCAGAACCCTGCTCAGGTACCCAGGGTGCACACACACTAGTGGATGTTTCACACACTGTCCAGAACCCTGCTCAGGTACCCAGGGTGCACACACACTAGTGGATGTTTCACACACTGTCCAGAACCCTGCTCAGGTACCCAGGGTGCACACACACTAGTGGATGTTTCACACACTGTCCAGAACCCTGCTCAGGTACCCAGGGTGCACACACACTAGTGGATGTTTCACACACTGTCCAGAACCCTGCTCAGGTACCCAGGGTGCACACACACTAGTGGATGTTTCACACACTGTCCAGAACCCTGCTCAGGTACCCAGGGTGCACACACTAGTGGATGTTTCACTCGCTGTCCAGAACCCTGCTCAGGTACCCAGGGTGCACACACACTAGTGGATGTTTCACACACTGTCCAGAACCCTGCTCAGGTACCCAGGGTGCACACACACTAGTGGATGTTTCACACACTGTCCAGAACCCTGCTCAGGTACCCAGGGTGCACACACACTAGTGGATGTTTCACACACTGTCCAGAACCCTGCTCAGGTACCCAGGGTGCACACACTAGTGGATGTTTCACACACTGTCCAGAACCCTGCTCAGGTACCCAGGGTGCACACACACTAGTGGATGTTTCACTCGCTGTCCAGAACCCTGCTCAGGTACCCAGGGTGCACACACACTAGTGGATGTTTCACTCGCTGTCCAGAACCCTGCTCAGGTACCCAGGGTGCACACACTAGTGGATGTTTCACACACTGTCCAGAACCCTGCTCAGGTACCCAGGGTGCACACACACTAGTGGATGTTTCACACACTGTCCAGAACCCTGCTCAGGTACCCAGGGTGCACACACACTAGTGGATGTTTCACACACTGTCCAGAACCCTGCTCAGGTACCCAGGGTGCACACACTAGTGGATGTTTCACACACTGTCCAGAACCCTGCTCAGGTACCCAGGGTGCACACACTAGTGGATGTTTCACTCGCTGTCCAGAACCCTGCTCAGGTACCCAGGGTGCACACACACTAGTGGATGTTTCACACACTGTCCAGAACCCTGCTCAGGTACCCAGGGTGCACACACACTAGTGGATGTTTCACACACTGTCCAGAACCCTGCTCAGGTACCCAGGGTGCACACACTAGTGGATGTTTCACACACTGTCCAGAACCCTGCTCAGGTACCCAGGGTGCACACACACTAGTGGATGTTTCACTCGCTGTCCAGAACCCTGCTCAGGTACCCAGGGTGCACACACACTAGTGGATGTTTCACACACTGTCCAGAACCCTGCTCAGGTACCCAGGGTGCACACACTAGTGGATGTTTCACACACTGTCCAGAACCCTGCTCAGGTACCCAGGGTGCACACACTAGTGGATGTTTCACTCGCTGTCCAGAACCCTGCTCAGGTACCCAGGGTGCACACACTAGTGGATGTTTCACACACTGTCCAGAACCCTGCTCAGGTACCCAGGGTGCACACACTAGTGGATGTTTCACTCGCTGTCCAGAACCCTGCTCAGGTACCCAGGGTGCACACACACTAGTGGATGTTTCACACACTGTCCAGAACCCTGCTCAGGTACCCAGGGTGCACACACACTAGTGGATGTTTCACACACTGTCCAGAACCCTGCTCAGGTACCCAGGGTGCACACACACTAGTGGATGTTTCACACACTGTCCAGAACCCTGCTCAGGTACCCAGGGTGCACACACACTAGTGGATGTTTCACACACTGTCCAGAACCCTGCTCAGGTACCCAGGGTGCACACACTAGTGGATGTTTCACACACTGTCCAGAACCCTGCTCAGGTACCCAGGGTGCACACACTAGTGGATGTTTCACACACTTTGCTGCCTTCTTAAGAGGAGGAATTCACAATTAGATAAGGAATAAGATCAGTAAAAGATGGCCGATACACCCTATTTTCCGGACCATAGGCTGCACCGGGTTATAAGGTGCACTGCCGATGAATGCTCTATTTTTGATCTTTTTTCATATATAAAGCGCACCGGATTATAGGGCGCATTAAAGGAGTCATATTATTATTATAATTATTTTCTAAATGTAAAAGACTTCCAACATAACATGTAATGCTGGTTCTTGGCTCAAAATGTTGCATAGATGTTATTTTACCTTTTTGTGTTAAGTACATAACTCCACGTGTTCATTCATAGTTTTCATGTGACTATCTACAATGTAAATAGTCATGAACATAAATAAAACACATTGAAGGAGGAGAAGGCGTGTCTAAACTTTTGGCCTGTACTGTATATGTATGTGTATATTTTTTTAATCGAAAAAAGCATTTTGTCATTTTATCCGATTACTTATTTGAATCAAACAATGTATTGGATAGATAACCCAAGTACTAAAATATTGGATAGCTGCAGTCTTTTGTACAACAGTCAGTGAAATTTGAAATAAAAATAAAAGCATTAAGTACATCTGAGAGTATTCCATGAGGATAAATCTTCTGTACATTAGGAAAATATTCAGGCCATAAAGTTGTGGTATACATAATGTCTCCCACTATATTGCATGTTATTGTCACTAGTTTACAATCATTGTTAATTGGGATCATGAAGAAAAGGCTCAATTAGGACTTATCCATGACACAAAATGCACTTACTGGACCTTTCATTAGGTACACCTGCCAATCAGTTGCAATACAAGAGTTGTACCCCAAATAATAATAATGCTCATTTTAACAATGTTTATTGTTGTACGCTTGTGCCTGCTTCTCAGCAAGCTAACCAGGGCATCTGAATAGTAACAAGCATACTTTAATAATAAATAGCTCCAAGCATTAGATTGATGTACTTAATATTCTGACTGCCTTTTCTCTGCAGCTTTTAAGTAGCCCTCTTCACTTGCCATTTCCACTTCCTGTCTCGGGGCGTTGTTTGCTGGGACAATATGATTGCGTGTGTCCGCCATTGTTGTGTTGCAGCTGCACACATATGAACACGTTTGTGTTGCAGCTGCACACATATGAACAAGTTTGTGTTGCAGCTGCACACATATGAACACGTTTGTGTTGCAGCTGCACAGATATGAACAAGTTTGTGTTGCAGTATGAACAAGTTTGTGTTGCAGCTGCACAGATATGAACAAGTTTGTGTTGCAGCTGCACACATATGAACAAGTTTGTGTTGCAGCTGCACAGATATGAACAAGTTTGTGTTGCAGCTGCACACATATGAACACGTTTGTGTTGCAGCTGCACAGATATGAACAAGTTTGTGTTGCAGCTGCACAGATATGAACAAGTTTGTGTTGCAGTATGAACAAGTTTGTGTTGCTGCTGCACAGATATGAACAACTTTGTGTTGCAGCTGCACAGATATGAACAAGTTTGTGTTGCAGCTGCACAGACATGAACAAGTTTGTGTTGCTGCTGCACAGATATGAACAAGTTTGTGTTGCAGCTGCACAGATATGAACAACTCTGTGTTGCAGCTGCACAGATATGAACAAGTTTGTGTTGCTGCTGCACAGATATGAACAAGTTTGTGTTGCAGCTGCACAGATATGAACAAGTTTGTGTTGCAGCTGCACAGACATGAACAAGTTTGTGTTGCAGCTGCACAGATATGAACAAGTTTGTGTTGCAGCTGCACAGACATGAACAAGTTTGTGTTGCAGCTGCACAGATATGAACAAGTTTGTGTTGCAGCTGCACAGATATGAACAAGTTTGTGTTGCAGCTGCACAGATATGAACAAGTTTGTGTTGCTGCTGCACAGATATGAACAAGTTTGTGTTGCAGCTGCACAGATATGAACAAGTTTGTGTTGCAGCTGCACAGACATGAACAAGTTTGTGTTGCAGCTGCACAGATATGAACAAGTTTGTGTTGCAGCTGCACAGACATGAACAAGTTTGTGTTGCAGCTGCACAGATATGAACAAGTTTGTGTTGCAGCTGCACAGACATGAACAAGTTTGTGTTGCTGCTGCACAGATATGAACAAGTTTGTGTTGCAGCTGCACAGATATGAACAAGTTTGTGTTGCTGCTGCACAGATATGAACAAGTTTGTGTTGCAGCTGCACAGATATGAACAAGTTTGTGTTGCAGCTGCACAGACATGAACAAGTTTGTGTTGCAGCTGCACAGATATGAACAAGTTTGTGTTGCAGCTGCACAGACATGAACAAGTTTGTGTTGCTGCTGCACAGATATGAACAAGTTTGTGTTGCAGCTGCACAGATATGAACAAGTTTGTGTTGCTGCTGCACAGATATGAACAAGTTTGTGTTGCAGCTGCACAGATATGAACAAGTTTAGGGTGAATCAGTTTTGAGTGTTTAGTAGCACTCTCTCGTAGTTTTGATGATATTACGGAGCGTAGATGGTGAAATCCCTAAATTCCTTGTTGAGAAATGTTGTTCTTCAACAATTTGCTCAGGCATTTGTTGACAAAGTGGTGACCTTCGCCCCGTCCTTGTTTGTGAATGACTGAGCATTTCATGGAAGCTGCTTTTATAGCCAATCATGGCACCCACCTGTTCCCAATTAGCCTGTTCACCTGTGGGATGTTCCAAATAAGTCTTTGATGAGCATTCCTCAACTTTATCACTCTTTTTTGCCACTTGTGCCAGCTTTTTTGAAACATGTTGCAGGCATCAAATTCCAAATGAGCTAATATTTGCAGTTAAAAATAATAAAGTTAGTCAGAGTGAACATGAAATATCTTGTCTTTGCAGTCTATTCAATTGAATATAAGTTGAAAAGGATTTGTTGTATTCTCTTTTTATTGAGCATTTACACAAGGTGACAACTTCACTGCTTTTGGGCTTTGTATGTCCAAAAGTATTTTCTATAGTTTTTGAGATATGCTGCAGTGATAATGTGTCTGTCAGAAACATGGCCAGACTGGTCCCTTCCCTCCTCATGACATTGTCCTCATGTTGTCATAAATATCTCATGTTGTCATGAATATCTCATGTTGTGAACGTGACTGCTTCAGGGGCACGGCCGACTGGTTCGGGGTCAGCAAGGACGGCGACGCCACACAGAAATGGCAGAGGAAGAGCCTTCGCCACTGCAGCCTGCGTTACGGCAAGCTGAAGCCGCAAGTCATCCGCGAGATGGACCTGCCCAGCCAGGACAACATCTCCATGACCAGCACTGAGACTCCGCCTCCGTTGTATGTCCCCGCCTCCCAGCATGGCATGCAAAAGGTAAAACAATGCGTTGCTTCTTTAAAAAGAGTGGAAACTCCGAGGTTGAACATAATACAATATCCTCGTGGGGAGTATTGGAATTGATCTGTTCCAGAGTCCAACTATGGCCGTAATAAACAACTCATGTTTTAAGTGTAAAACTAAGTTCATCATGTATCTTTGATGAGAAGTGACTGAAGCTGCTTGGGAGGCAAGTCTTTTCTTAACACACGCCACTTATTTTGGACTTGCCAACGTCGCCGTGTTGTACTGAGCAGCCAGGACAGAGGTCACATTTAGGGATCCGTCTTTCTGGCACCCACCAAATCCCTGCCGCTCCGACCGGGCGGCAGCTCACGTCAAATCAAACGGTGCCATGTTTCGGTACCTGAGTTGCGTGTGATGTCACGCCCAGTTGCCGACTCAGTGGCAAACACACTTGGCGATCACTCCAGCAGCACTGAGAGCAGACTCTGCTAAACTACCTTCAGGTAATGTTGCACAAAGCAATTGATTTAGAAAACACTCCAACAAAAGATAAGTCAAGCTAATAATATACATTGGCTTTGCTATTGACATGCTACTAATTAGCATATTTTAACATTGCAACACCTAAAATGTCTTCATGAAAACTACAACATGTCACAATAAAACAGCTGGTGCGTAATTGGTACAATACTTACAGTATTAACACTTTGTAGGGCGCAACGACTGCCATCTGACGTCTTGGACTTAGTGTCATACCTGCAAATGTGACAAAGAAACAACATTTAACAACTGTTGTCCTTTTTCAATAATAAATCTGATTTTATTCTCACAAATAATTGCAGCTGAGATAAACTCCAGCACCCCAAAAGAGGGACACGCGCTAGAACATGGATGGGTGGAGAGAATGTTTCTTAACACACACTAAAGAATTGGTATGGTAGAGGACAGGTATTGATCACAATCACAATCAGAAATATGGTAGAGGACAGGTATTGATCACAATCACAATCAGAAATATGGTAGAGGACAGGTATTGATCACAATCACAATCAGAAATATGGTAGAGGACAGGTATTGATCACAATCACAATCAGAAATACTTTATTCATCCCCGAGGGGAAATGAAGATTTTCTGCACAATCCCATTCAAGAGCAGACAAACGTTACAGGGAGACACAACAGGATCAAACGTTACAGGGAGACACAACAGGATCAAACATTACAGGGAGACAGAACAGGATTGCTCTGTACCGAGGATGTCGTTGTGGCTTGTACAGCCCTTTGAGACACCTGTGATTTAGGGCTATATAAATAAACATTGATTGATTGATTGATATATATTCAGTCTAAGCCTGGGCCCCTGGAGAGGGGGTCCAGACTGAGGCCAAGGGGCAAAAAAACCTCATAGCCATAGCACACATAAACATGTGTGTGAGAGGGAAACATCAAAGGACATTAAAGACATTAAAAGAGCAGAACTGATGCAACCAGCCACAAAAATCAAACAAGAAGAAGAAATAATCAAGCAATAATATACATTGTGCACACACCATTGCACCATGCATAGACACCATTGCACCATGCATAGACACCATTGCACCATGCATAGACACCATTGCACCATGCATAGACACCATTGCACCATGCATACACACCGTTGCACCATGCATAGACACCATTGCACCATGCATACACACCATTGCACAATGCATACACACCACTGCACCATGCATAGACACCATTGCACCATGCATACACACCATTGTACCATGCATAGACACCATTGCACCATGCATAGACACCATTGCACCATGCATAGACACCATTGCACCATGCATAGACACCATTGCACCATGCATAGACAAGCAAAGGCATCATTTCCACACCCACACACGCTGTGGTGGCGTTCCACGCCATCGTCTGCTGGGTTGGGGGAGCATGGCCAGAGACAGGAGCAGACCCAACAAAGCAACCAAGAGAGCCGACTCCACCCACGGCCACCCACCAACTCTCAGCCAATGTCCAGTCTGCATGGATGAGCGAGGGTGTGTCCAAGGAGACCGAGGCGTCCGATACACGCCCAGGTACCAGGAATGAGTACCGTATCAGTTGTAATGTGAACAATACTCATCCCTGTAAGTACAATGTCTGCTTCTATGGTTATCATCCCTTTTTGCCATTAAGTTGCCTTAAGTTGTGTCAAAGCAGAAGACTTAAGTTGTGTGAAAGTGAAGTTGTGTGAAAGTGAAGTTGTGTGAAAGTGAAGTTGTGTGAAAGTGAAGTTGTGTGAAAGTGAAGTTGTGTGAACTTAAGAGGCCCACTGAGCTGAAGTCTCATGTGGTGTTGAAAGTGGTAGCTTTATGTTTGACTTCCGAGCTTCCACTCAAGTCTCATGTGGATTAGTGTGAGTGAGTCTTCCTTCTACTTTCCATGGTGAGCAGATCGTGGACCCCCTGGCACGAGGCCGAGCCTTCCGCATGGTGGAGGAGGTGGACGGCTACAGCGTGCCTCAGACCCCCATCACCCCCGGGGCCACATCACTGTGCTCCTTCAGCAGCTCCCGCTCAGGCATCAATAGAATACCTCGGCGACGCAAGAGAGAGTCTGTGGCCAAGATGAGCTTCAGGGCGGCGGCGGCTCTCGTCAAGGTGGGTGGCACAACTTTTTATTATGCTAAATCATACATCATCTATATCTACATCTCATGGAGATCATCTAGATCTCATGGAGATCATCTAGATCTCATGTACACATGGACTTTACATGATGTAGATGATCTATATCTCATGTACACATGGACTTTACATGATGTAGATGATCTATATCTCATGTACACATGGACTTTACATGATGTAGATGATCTATATCTCATGTACACATGGACTTTACATGATGTAGATGATCTATATCTCATGTACACATGGACTTTACATGATGGAGATCATCTATATCTCATGTACACATGGACTTTACATGATGTAGATGATCTATATCTCATGTACACATGGACTTTACATGATGTAGATGATCTATATCTCATGTACACATGGACTTTACATGATGTAGATGATCTATATCTCATGTACACATGGACTTTACATGATGTAGATGATCTATATCTCATGTACTTTACACAAGAGAAGTGTAGGATACTTCTCTTGTTGCCTTATTTGTATTTGACTTTATGAAATGTATTTATATTATTATTTGTATTTGACTTTATGAAATGTATTTATATTCATATTTGGTGCAGCCGGGCCGGAGCAGGAGGGGATAGAAAGAGAAGACATTGTGGGGACAAGAGGGGGATTAGACAGAGACAACAACACAAACACAACAACCACAACAACAACACAAACACAACAACAACAACAACAACAACATCAGCAAATAGGACATGTACAAATATGATAGTAAAAGTGATATGAAAGAAGCAGTTAATGAGATAAAAAATAATACAGAAATGACAATGAACATTATTACACTACAAATGGATCAATAGAAATATGACTATTGATAATGAATAATAACAATAATGACTTCTATTATCAACAATACAGTTGTTCAAATGCAACAATACATATACGTCATGATAACTAGAGATATGAAATAATGCAGAAAAATGGAGGGGAAGAAAGAGAAGCAACCTACATTAACCTTGTAGATTGTTATAGTAACTATAGGTTAAGCTTGTTATAGTAACAATAGGTTTTTTGATTGATTGAAACTTTTATTAGTGGATTGCACAGTACAGTACATATTTTATTAGTAGATTGCACAGTACAGTACATATTTTATTAGTAGATTGCACAGTACAGTACATATTTTATTAGTAGATTGCACAGTACAGTACACATTTTATTAGTAAATTGCACAGTACAGTACATATTTTATTAGTAGATTGTACAGTACAGTACATATTCCGTACAATTGACCACTAAATGGTAACACCCCAATAAGTTTGTCCACTAGTTTAAGTCGGGGTCCACTTTAATGAATTCATGGTAAACATGTTAAGCTTTGTCAGAGTGCCATGTGTTACCCAGTTTACCCTAGGGCAACAACGTTAATACATGTTTGATGAAACATGATTGTGTGCATGAGTGTATGTATGTATATGTACAGTATGTGTATATGTATGTATGTATATGTACTTGTATATGTACAGTATGTGTATATGTATGTATGTATATGTACTTGTATATGTACAGTATGTGTATATGTATGTATGTATGTATATGTACTGTATGTGTATATGTATGTATGTATATGTACTTGTATATGTACAGTATGTGTATATGTATGTATGTATATGTACAGTATGTGTATATGTATGTATGTATATGTACAGTATATGTATGTATGTATGTATGTATATGTACAGTATGTGTATATGTATGTATGTATATGTACAGTATGTGTATATGTATGTATATGTACAGTATGTGTATATGTATGTATGTATATGTACAGTATGTGTATATGTATGTATGTATATGTACAGTATGTGTATATGTATGTTTGTACAGTGAATGTGTGTGTGCATGTACAAACTGAGTGTGTCTTTATGTACTGTATTTATGTCAGTATGTACTGTATTTGTGTCTATGTACTGTATTTGTGTCAGTATGTGGGAGCGTAGGTACCATTGACATTGTTTTAAGGAGGCCTCATGTTGTGTGTAGCAAGCTTGTAATGGAAGTATGTTGTGTGTAGCAAGCTTGTAATGGCAGTATGTTGTGTGTAGCAAGCTTGTAATGTCAGTATGTTGTGTGTAGCAAGCTTGTAATGTCAGTATGTTGTGTGTAGCAAGCTTGTAATGGCAGTATGTTGTGTTGTGTGTAGCAAGCTTGTAATGTCAGTATGTTGTGTTGTGTGTAGCAAGCTTGTAATGGCAGTATGTTGTGTGTAGCAAGCTTGTAATGTCAGTATGTTGTGTGTAGCAAGCTTGTAATGGCAGTATGTTGTGTGTAGCAAGCTTGTAATGGCAGTATGTTGTGTTGTGTGTAGCAAGCTTGTAATGGCAGTATGTTGTGTTGTGTGTAGCAAGCTTGTAATGTCAGTATGTTGTGTTGTGTGTAGCAAGCTTGTAATGGCAGTATGTTGTGTTGTGTGTAGCAAGCTTGTAATGTCAGTATGTTGTGTTGTGTGTAGCAAGCTTGTAATGTCAGTATGTTGTGTTGTGTGTAGCAAGCTTGTAATGTCAGTATGTTGTGTTGTGTGTAGCAAGCTTGTAATGGCAGTATGTTGTGTGTAGCAAGCTTGTAATGTCAGTATGTTGTGTGTAGCAAGCTTGTAATGGCAGTATGTTGTGTTGTGTGTAGCAAGCTTGTAATGGCAGTATGTTGTGTTGTGTGTAGCAAGCTTGTAATGTCAGTATGTTGTGTTGTGTGTAGCAAGCTTGTAATGGCAGTATGTTGTGTGTAGCAAGCTTGTAATGTCAGTATGTTGTGTGTAGCAAGCTTGTAATGGCAGTATGTTGTGTGTAGCAAGCTTGTAATGGCAGTATGTTGTGTTGTGTGTAGCAAGCTTGTAATGGCAGTATGTTGTGTTGTGTGTAGCAAGCTTGTAATGTCAGTATGTTGTGTTGTGTGTAGCAAGCTTGTAATGGCAGTATGTTGTGTTGTGTGTAGCAAGCTTGTAATGTCAGTATGTTGTGTTGTGTGTAGCAAGCTTGTAATGTCAGTATGTTGTGTTGTGTGTAGCAAGCTTGTAATGTCAGTATGTTGTGTTGTGTGTAGCAAGCTTGTAATGGCAGTATGTTGTGTGTAGCAAGCTTGTAATGTCAGTATGTTGTGTGTAGCAAGCTTGTAATGGCAGTATGTTGTGTTGTGTGTAGCAAGCTTGTAATGGCAGTATGTTGTGTTGTGTGTAGCAAGCTTGTAATGTCAGTATGTTGTGTTGTGTGTAGCAAGCTTGTAATGGCAGTATGTTGTGTGTAGCAAGCTTGTAATGTCAGTATGTTGTGTGTAGCAAGCTTGTAATGGCAGTATGTTGTGTTGTGTGTAGCAAGCTTGTAATGGCAGTATGTTGTGTTGTGTGTAGCAAGCTTGTAATGTCAGTATGTTGTGTTGTGTGTAGCAAGCTTGTAATGGCAGTATGTTGTGTTGTGTGTAGCAAGCTTGTAATGTCAGTATGTTGTGTTGTGTGTAGCAAGCTTGTAATGTCAGTATGTTGTGTTGTGTGTAGCAAGCTTGTAATGTCAGTGTGTTGTGTTGTGTGGTCCAGGGTCGCTCCATACGGGACATGTAATGTCAGTATGTTGTGTTGTGTGTAGAAAGCATGTAATGTCAGTGTGTTGTGTTGTGTGGTCCAGGGTCGCTCCATACGTGACATGTAATGTCAGTATGTTGTGTTGTGTGTAGCAAGCATGTAATGTCAGTGTGTTGTGTTGTGTGGTCCAGGGTCGCTCCATAAGTGACATGTAATGTCAGTATGTTGTGTTGTGTGTAGCAAGCATGTAATGTCAGTGTGTTGTGTTGTGTGGTCCAGGGTCGCTCCATACGGGACATGTAATGTCAGTATGTTGTGTTGTGTGTAGCAAGCTTGTAATGTCAGTGTGTTGTGTTGTGTGGTCCAGGGTCGCTCCATACGGGACATGTAATGTCAGTATGTTGTGTTGTGTGTAGCAAGCATGTAATGTCAGTATGTTGTGTTGTGTTGTGTGGTCCAGGGTCGCTCCATACGTGACATGTAATGTCAGTATGTTGTGTTGTGTGTAGCAAGCATGTAATGTCAGTATGTTGTGTTGTGTTGTGTGGTCCAGGGTCGCTCCATACGTGACATGTAATGTCAGTATGTTGTGTTGTGTGTAGCAAGCATGTAATGTCAGTGTGTTGTGTTGTGTGGTCCAGGGTCGCTCCATACGTGACATGTAATGTCAGTATGTTGTGTTGTGTGTAGCAAGCATGTAATGTCAGTGTGTTGTGTTGTGTGGTCCAGGGTCGCTCCATACGTGACATGTAATGTCAATATGTTGTGTTGTGTGTAGCAAGCATGTAATGTCAGTGTGTTGTGTTGTGTTGTGTGGTCCAGGGTCGCTCCATACGTGACATGTAATGTCAGTGTGTTGTGTTGTGTTGTGTGGTCCAGGGTCGCTCCATACGGGACATGTAATGTCAGTATGTTGTGTTGTGTGTAGCAAGCATGTAATGTCAGTGTGTTGTGTTGTGTGGTCCAGGGTCGCTCCATACGTGACATGTAATGTCAGTATGTTGTGTTGTGTGTAGCAAGCATGTAATGTCAGTATGTTGTGTTGTGTTGTGTGGTCCAGGGTCGCTCCATACGTGACATGTAATGTCAGTATGTTGTGTTGTGTGTAGCAAGCATGTAATGTCAGTATGTTGTGTTGTGTGGTCCAGGGTCGCTCCATACGTGACATGTAATGTCAGTATGTTGTGTTGTGTGTAGCAAGCATGTAATGTCAGTGTGTTGTGTTGTGTGGTCCAGGGTCGCTCCATACGTGACATGTAATGTCAGTATGTTGTGTTGTGTGTAGCAAGCATGTAATGTCAGTGTGTTGTGTTGTGTGTAGCAAGCTTGTAATGTCAGTGTGTTGTGTTGTGTGTAGCAAGCTTGTAATGTCAGTGTGTTGTGTTGTGTGGTCCAGGGTCGCTCCATACGGGACATGTAATGTCAGTATGTTGTGTTGTGTGTAGCAAGCATGTAATGTCAGTATGTTGTGTTGTGTTGTGTGGTCCAGGGTCGCTCCATACGTGACATGTAATGTCAGTGTGTTGTGTTGTGTGTAGCAAGCATGTAATGTCAGTGTGTTGTGTTGTGTGGTCCAGGGTCGCTCCATACGTGACATGTAATGTCAGTGTGTTGTGTTGTGTGTAGCAAGCATGTAATGTCAGTGTGTTGTGTTGTGTTGTGTTGTGTGGTCCAGGGTCGCTCCATACGTGACATGTAATGTCAGTATGTTGTGTTGTGTGTAGCAAGCATGTAATGTCAGTATGTTGTGTTGTGTGGTCCAGGGTCGCTCCATACGTGACATGTAATGTCAGTGTGTTGTGTTGTGTGGTCCAGGGTCGCTCCATACGTGACATGTAATGTCAGTATGTTGTGTTGTGTGTAGCAAGCATGTAATGTCAGTGTGTTGTGTTGTGTGTAGCAAGCTTGTAATGTCAGTGTGTTGTGTTGTGTGTAGCAAGCTTGTAATGTCAGTGTGTTGTGTTGTGTGGTCCAGGGTCGCTCCATACGGGACATGTAATGTCAGTATGTTGTGTTGTGTGTAGCAAGCATGTAATGTCAGTATGTTGTGTTGTGTTGTGTGGTCCAGGGTCGCTCCATACGTGACATGTAATGTCAGTGTGTTGTGTTGTGTGTAGCAAGCATGTAATGTCAGTGTGTTGTGTTGTGTGGTCCAGGGTCGCTCCATACGTGACATGTAATGTCAGTGTGTTGTGTTGTGTGTAGCAAGCATGTAATGTCAGTGTGTTGTGTTGTGTTGTGTTGTGTGGTCCAGGGTCGCTCCATACGTGACATGTAATGTCAGTATGTTGTGTTGTGTGTAGCAAGCATGTAATGTCAGTATGTTGTGTTGTGTTGTGTGGTCCAGGGTCGCTCCATACGTGACATGTAATGTCAGTATGTTGTGTTGTGTGTAGCAAGCATGTAATGTCAGTATGTTGTGTTGTGTTGTGTTGTGTGGTCCAGGGTCGCTCCATACGTGACATGTAATGTCAGTATGTTGTGTTGTGTGTAGCAAGCATGTAATGTCAGTATGTTGTGTTGTGTTGTGTTGTGTGGTCCAGGGTCGCTCCATACGTGACATGTAATGTCAGTATGTTGTGTTGTGTGTAGCAAGCATGTAATGTCAGTGTGTTGTGTTGTGTTGTGTTGTGTGGTCCAGGGTCGCTCCATACGTGACAGCACGCTGCGACGGGCCCACAGACGTAGTTTCACTCCTGCCAGCTTCATGGAAGAAGACGTCCTGGACTTCCCTGATGAGTTAGACACGTCCTTCTTTGCCCGAGTAAGCCTCCTGACCTTGGATGTATTACAAGGTGTTTTTCTTTGCATATCCACAAGTATTTGACGCCCTGTAGGATATTTTCCTGCCTGAGGAGCTGTCCACGTACGCTGACGAGGTGTTCGAGTCGCCGTCAGAGGCGGCCCTGAAGGAGGCGGAGCACGGCAACAAGAAGGAGGAGCCAGAGCTGACAGGAAGTGCGCTGGATAAGATGGCTCTGGAGAGAAGTCACCTCATGCTGTAAGTCCAACTTCCCCGTAAATACTGCATTTATTCTTCTGGACTTGGAAAAAGTAAATGTGTGTTTTTAGAAGGCCTTCATACTTCTGCCTTTGCAAAGTGCTTGGAATGTTGCAAAAAGCTCACGTTTGAATGATTCTTATTTAAAACAATGTTAAACGTGGTTAAATGTTTTTGAAAATGTATTTGACAAAAAAGTAGTTATGATATTGGATAGTTAGCTTGTTCCATTGGGAGAAAAAAAAAGAGTAATGGGTCTATGACATAAGAAATGCGTATTACTACACATTTGTTTAGGGTTTCCATTTTTATTTCTTGCTTTTACCTGAAATCATTTTCAAAACTTATATATATATATATATATATATATATATATATATATATATATATATATATATATATATATATATATATATATATATATATATATATATTGTCGTTGTGGCTTGTACAGCCCTTTGAGACACTTGTGATTTAGGGCTATATAAATAAACATTGATTGATTGATATTAGGGCTGCAACAACTAATCGATTAAAATCGATTATAGAAATAGTTGCCGATTAATTTAGTCATCGATTCGTTGGATCTATGCTATGCACATGCCCAGAGGCTTTTCAAAAAAAATTTTTTTTTTTTTTTTTTTTTTTTAATAAACCTTTATTTATAAACTGCAACATGTACAAACAGCTGAGAAACAATTATCAAAATAAGTATGGTGCCAGTATGCTGTTTTTTTTCAATAAAATACTGGAAAGGATAGAAATGTAGTTTGTCTCTTTTATCCGATTATTAATCTATTAATCGAAGTAATAATCGACAGATTAATCGATTATCAAATGAATCGTTAGTTGCAGCCCTAATATATATATATATATATATATATATATATATATATATATATATATATATATATATATATATATATATATATATATATATATATATATATATATATTGTAGATTGTCACTTCAAAACTATGAATGAACACATGTGGAGTTATGTACTTAACAAAAAAAGGTGAAATAACATGTTTTATATTGTAGTTTCTTCAAAATAGCCACCCTTTGCTCTGATTACTGCTTTGCACACTCTTGGCATTCTCTGCATGAGCTTCAAGAGGTAGTCACCTGAAAGAGTTTTCACTTCACAGGTGTCATAGTGTTGATGTGACAATCTACAATGTAAATAGTCATGAACATAAAGAAAACATTGCATTGCAAGAGAAGGTGAGTCTATATACAATGTACTGTATGTACAGTAGTATGACCATTACATGTGCACAGAAATGTGCTAATTCATTTTGTCATTGATAAAAGTAAAAAAATACACTGTATACAGTACAACCATTAAATGTGCATAAAAATATGCCAATTAATATTGTCTTTGATAAAAGTAAAAAAATATATATATTGGACAATAATTACAATTTTGTCTTTGATAAAACGTCCGTGGAGAGAAGTCCCTTGATACTGTAAGTGCTGCTTCTTATACATGGCACAGTATACTTTCTATTTATTTAGTGCTGCTTCTTATACATGGCACAGTATACTTTCTATTTATTTAGTGCTGCTTCTTATACATGGCACAGTATACTTTCTATTTATTTAGTGCTGCTTCTTATACATGGCACAGTATACTTTCTATTTATTTAGTGCTGCTTCTTATACATGGCACAGTATACTTTCTATTTATTTAGTGCTGCTTCTTATACATGGCACAGTATACTTTCTATTTATTTAGTGCTGCTTCTTTTACATGGCACAGTATACTTTCTATTTATTTAGTGCTGCTTCTTTTAGATGGCACAGTATACTTTCTATTTATTTAGTGCTGCTTCTTATACATGGCACAGTATACTTTCTATTTATTTAGTGCTGCTTCTTATACATGGCACAGTATACTTTCTATTTATTTAGTGCTGCTTCTTATACATGGCACAGTATACTTTCTATTTATTTAGTGCTGCTTCTTATACATGGCACAGTATACTTTCTATTTATTTAGTGCTGCTTCTTATACATGGCACAGTATACTTTCTATTTATTTAGTGCTGCTTCTTATACATGGCACAGTATACTTTCTATTTATTTAGTGCTGCTTCTTATACATGGCACAGTATACTTTCTATTTATTTAGTGCTGCTTCTTATACATGGCACAGTATACTTTCTATTTATTTAGTGCTGCTTCTTATACATGGCACAGTATACTTTCTATTTATTTAGTGCTGCTTCTTTTACATGGCACAGTATACTTTCTATTTATTTAGTGCTGCTTCTTATACATGGCACAGTATACTTTCTATTTATTTAGTGCTGCTTCTTATACATGGCACAGTATACTTTCTATTTATTTAGTGCTGCTTCTTATACATGGCACAGTATACTTTGTATTTATTTAGTGCTGCTTCTTATACATGGCACAGTATACTTTCTATTTATTTAGTGCTGCTTCTTATACATGGCCCAGTATACTTTCTATTTATTTAGTGCTGCTTCTTTTACATGGCCCAGTATACTTTCTATTTATTTAGTGCTGCTTCTTTTACATGGCACAGTATACTTTCTATTTATTTAGTGCTGCTTCTTATACATGGCACAGTATACTTTCTATTTATTTAGTGCTGCTTCTTATACATGGCACAGTATACTTTCTATTTATTTAGTGCTGCTTCTTATACATGGCACAGTATACTTTCTATTTATTTAGTGCTGCTTCTTATACATGGCACAGTATACTTTCTATTTATTTAGTGCTGCTTCTTATACATGGCACAGTATACTTTCTATTTATTTAGTGCTGCTTCTTATACATGGCACAGTATACTTTCTATTTATTTAGTGATGCTTCTTATACATGGCACAGTATACTTTCTATTTATTTAGTGCTGCTTCTTATAGATGGCACAGTATACTTTCTATTTATTTAGTGCTGCTTCTTTTACATGGCACAGTATACTTTCTATTTATTTAGTGCTGCTTCTTATACATGGCACAGTATACTTTCTATTTATTTAGTGCTGCTTCTTATACATGGCACAGTATACTTTCTATTTATTTAGTGCTGCTTCTTATACATGGCACAGTATACTTTCTATTTATTTAGTGCTGCTTCTTTTACATGGCACAGTATACTTTCTATTTATTTAGTGCTGCTTCTTTTACATGGCACAGTATACTTTCTATTTATTTAGTGCTGCTTCTTTTACATGGCACAGTATACTTTCTATTTATTTAGTGCTGCTTCTTATAGATGGCACAGTATACTTTCTATTTATTTAGTGCTGCTTCTTATACATGGCACAGTATACTTTCTATTTATTTAGTGCTGCTTCTTTTACATGGCACAGTATACTTTCTATTTATTTAGTGCTGCTTCTTATAGATGGCACAGTATACTTTCTATTTATTTAGTGCTGCTTCTTATACATGGCACAGTATACTTTCTATTTATTTAGTGCTGCTTCTTTTACATGGCACAGTATACTTTCTATTTATTTAGTGCTGCTTCTTATAGATGGCACAGTATACTTTCTATTTATTTAGTGCTGCTTCTTTTACATGGCACAGTATACTTTCTATTTATTTAGTGCTGCTTCTTTTACATGGCACAGTATACTTTCTATTTATTTAGTGCTGCTTCTTATACATGGCACAGTATACTTTCTATTTATTTAGTGCTGCTTCTTATAGATGGCACAGTATACTTTCTATTTATTTAGTGCTGCTTCTTATACATGGCACAGTATACTTTCTATTTATTTAGTGCTGCTTCTTATACATGGCACAGTATACTTTCTATTTATTTAGTGCTGCTTCTTATACATGGCACAGTATACTTTCTATTTATTTAGTGCTGCTTCTTTTACATGGCACAGTATACTTTCTATTTATTTAGTGCTGCTTCTTTTACATGGCACAGTATACTTTCTATTTATTTAGTGCTGCTTCTTTTACATGGCACAGTATACTTTCTATTTATTTAGTGCTGCTTCTTATACATGGCACAGTATACTTTCTATTTATTTAGTGCTGCTTCTTATACATGGCACAGTATACTTTCTATTTATTTAGTGCTGCTTCTTTTACATGGCACAGTATACTTTCTATTTATTTAGTGCTGCTTCTTTTACATGGCACAGTATACTTTCTATTTATTTAGTGCTGCTTCTTTTACATGGCACAGTATACTTTCTATTTATTCTCCTGCAAAGTGTAAGCTTGTGCGTTTCTGAAATTTGATATTTTTGGTAAGAAAAAAAATGAAAACATTTCCCTAAACATGTATTTTTAACAGCCCTTTATAATTCTTCTTGATTAGAGTTTTTGAAAAGGCTTAGATTAAAAGTAATGAACTTTTTTTTTTTTTTTTACAGTTTTTCTTGAAAAAAAATTGTTATGATACTGAAAAGTGTGCCGGTTCAGTTGAGAAGAAGACTAAATCTTGTATTTTTGTTGTAAGACATGCACGTATCTGTCTACACATTCCATGTATTTTTGACTCAGACTCACTCAAACTTTATGGATCCACAAGGGAAATAGTTTGACACACAGTAGCTCTAATGTGAAATGATGAAAACTCCTTTGATCTGCTGCCACTCTTCAAAAGCATGTGCTTGCAGTGCAGTCACAAAGAAGTAGACAAAAACATACGGAGGGAAACAATAAAGGACATAAGAGCCGGTGAGGAGCACAGAGGTGATGCAACCTCAGCATTACTATTTCTACATACAACCAAAAGTCCAATGCAACAAATAATCATAAATGATCAAAAACAAAAAATGATCAAAATAACTAATAAATGATACATGGACAAAAAGAGCATCTTAACACCCACATACACAGCGGCGGCCTCCGTGATGCAGACCAAGAGAGCCGACTCCGTCCTAGGCTGCCCACAAGCCCCTGGCCAACGTGCGGTCAGCATGGACGGGCGAGAACGAGCCTTTCCCAGCAGCACCCGGGCAGAAGGCGGGCTTTCCTGAGGGAATCAATAAAGTACACCCTGGACAAGTCACCCCCTTGTCTTTGTTCAATTGGACTTCAGTTCAGTTCCAGTTTGAGTGGAACATTCGTGCGATACAATGTGATGCAACACACACTTCCACTTTCATTACAGCACGTCTGAAAAGGAGGAGGAAGAAGCAGAGCTTATTTAATCCCACCCCTTTTCATTCCATAGCAATGTTATCGCATCTCCTTGTTCTCTGTAACAGAACAGTGAACAAATAAATAATATCACATAGTAAGCATACAAACATTAAATACATAAATAATCTTTGTCTCAATAAAAATAAAAAAGGGTTGAAGATGTTCCTCATATGTTGTGTGACGGTGCTTCCCCTGGATGGCACTATATATATATATATATATATATATATATATATATATATATATATATATATATATATATATATATATATATATATATATATATATATATATATATATATATATATATATATTTTGGATGTTTTCTAGAAAAGTGCATTTTTCAGCTAGTTTTACTGAAACTTTTGTGAGAAAGAAGAAGAAAAAGGTATAAATATAAATGTATTTATCTGAATTCAAAGGGTTCTTACTGTAAAGGTGCAAGGAATGCTTGAAATGTTTCATGTGTAAGATTAGCTTTTCATTTGTGGGGCAAATACATGCACATGTGTCATGGCCAATTATGCAAACTGTAGGATGACGTCATGGGTTTTAAAGCATATTTAACAAGTGAAGCACATGAAAGTGTCTCTGACTGCCTCTTACACATCTTTTGTCACTCAGGCCTTTAGAGCGCGGGTGGAGGAAAGCCAAAGAAGGAACGCCCGGCCCCCCGAAGGTGCCCCTGCGCCAGGAGGTGGTGAGTGTCAACGGTCAGCGGCGCGGCCAGCGGATTGTGGTGCCCGTCAAGAAGCTTTTCGCCCGGGAGAAGAGGCCGTACGGACTGGGGATGGTCGGCAAGCTGACCAACCGCACGTACCGCAAGCGCATCGACAGCTACGTGAAGAGACAGATAGAAGACATGGACGACCACAGGTGCATCCTTTCAGACGCACCTTCTTGGATGACCTCATCAACTCTACCCTTCCTGCAGGCCTTTTTTTACCTACTGGATCACCTTTGTCCACTTGCTCATCACCATCCTGGCCGTCTGCATCTACGGGATCGCACCGGTGGGCTTCTCCCAGCACGAGACGGTTGATTCTGTAAGTCTTAATAATCATTATTATTATGGATTACAGTCAATATGGTGTAAAGTAGGTCAACCTAGTTATTCTCCCAGCACGAGACGGTTTATTCTGTAAGTCATTATTATTATTATTATGGATTACAGTCAATATGGTGTAAAGTAGGTCAACCTAGTTATTCTCCCAGCACGAGACGGTTGATTCTGTAAGTCTTAATAATCATTATTATTATTATTATGGATTACAGTCAATATGGTGGAGAGTAGGTCAACCTAGGCAGACCAAAGTAGGTAAACATAGGCAGAAGATGCTAGACAAGATGGTTAACAGGTAAAAGATAGTATAAAGTAGGTAAACATGGGCAGAAAAAAGTAAACATGGGTAAAATATGCTATAGAAAAGGTAAACATAGGCAGAAGAAGGTAAACAAGTCATATGTAAAATATGGTGTAAAGTAGGTAAGCCTAAGTAGAAGAAGGTCAACATAGGTAATAAAGTAGGTAAACATAGGCAGACGAAGGTAAATGAGTAGGTAAACATGGTATAGAGTAGGTAAATAGGCAGAAGAAGTTAAACAAGTCGGTAAACATTGGTGAAATATGGTAGAGAGTAAGTAAACAGGCAGAAGAAGGTACACATAGGTAAAAGGTGGTATAAAGTAGCTAAACCTAAGCAGACGAAGGTAAACAAGTACGCAAAAATAAGCAGAAGAAGGTGAATGAAACATAGATACAAATGGTATAGAGTAGGTAAACAGCGATAAGAAGGTAAAAAAAAAAGTAGGTAAACATGGGTAAAAGATGGTAAAAAAAAAAGTAGGTAAATGATGGTGTAGAGTAGGTAAACATATGCAGAAGGTAAACAAAACATAGATTTAAAAAATGGTATAGAGTAGGTAAACAGCGGTAAGAAGGTAAAAAAGTAGGTAAAAGACAGTTAAAAAAGTGGTTAAATATAGGTAAAAAATGGTTTTTAAAAAAAAGGTAGGTAAATGATGGTATAGAGTAGGTAAACAGGCAGGAGAAGGTAAGAAAAAGTAGGTAAACAGGTAAAAGATGTTTAAAAAAGTAGGTGAACATAGTAAAAGATGGTATAGAGTAGGTAAACATGCAGAAGGTAAAAAAAAAGTAGGTAAAATATAATTTGAAAAGTGGTTAAATATAGGTAAAAGATGGTAAAAAAAAAAATAAGTAGGTAAATGATGGTATAGAGTAGGTAAACATGCAGAGGAAGGTAAAAATTAGGTAAAATGTAGTTTAAAAAGTGGTTAAATATAGGTAAAAGATGGTAAAAAAAATAAGTAGGTAAATGATGGTATAGAGTAGGTAAACATAGGCAGAAGAAGGTAAACAAAGTAGGTCAAAGATGGTTAAAAAAGTGGGTAAAAATAGGTAAAAGGTGGTCAAAAGTAGCTAAAATATGGTTGAAAAAGTAGTTCAACATAGGCAGAAAAAGATAAAAACAGATTCAACAAACAAACAAAAGTAGGTACAAAAAAGTAGGTAAACATAGGTAAAAGATGGTATAGAGTAGGTAAACATAGGCAGGAGAAAGTAAGAAAAAGTAGGTAAACATTGGTAGAAGATGTTTAAAAAAGTAGGTATAAGATGGTAGACATAGGCAGGAGAAGGTAAAAAAAAAAAGTAGGTAAATGGTAAAAGATGGTATAGAGTTGGTAAACATAGGAAGAAGAAGATAAGCAAAGGTGAGAAGCCATCATTCTGTGCATGTGATAATGATTGTGCTGGATTCATTACCAAAGATGATCTTATGTACCTCCCAGGTTTTAAGAAACAAAGGTGTGTACGAAAATGTCAAGTTTGTGCAGCAGGAGAACTTCTGGATCGGACCGAGCTCGGTAAGCACAAGAAATTAAAGTTGTTCCATTTTGCTTGTTTATTTCCACTTGTCAGCAAGTTATGCAGTGACGCACCTTGTCCAGCAGATGGCAGTGCAGCCTTGTTAGTCAGCAAGTTATGCAGTGACGCACCTTGTCCAGCAGATGGCAGTGCAGCCTTGTTAGTCAGCAAGTTATGCAGTGACGCACCTTGTCCAGCAGATGGCAGTGCAGCCTTGTTAGTCAGCAAGTTATGCAGTGACGCACCTTGTCCAGCAGATGGCAGTGCAGCCTTATTAGTCAGCAAGTTATGCAGTGACGCACCTTGTCCAGCAGATGGCAGTGCAGCCTTATTAGTCAGCAAGTTATGCAGTGACGCACCTTGTCCAGCAGATGGCAGTGCAGCCTTGTTAGTCAGCAAGTTATGCAGTGACGCACCTTGTCCAGCAGATGGCAGTGCAGCCTTGTTAGTCAGCAAGTTATGCAGGGACGCACCTTCTCCAGCAGATGGCAGTGCAGCCTTGTTAGTCAGCAAGTTATGCAGGGACGCACCTTCTCCAGCAGATGGCAGTGCAGCCTTGTTAGTCAGCAAGTTATGCAGTGACGCACCTTGTCCAGCAGATGGCAGTGCAGCCTTGTTAGTCAGCAAGTTATGCAGTGACGCACCTTGTCCAGCAGATGGCAGTGCAGCCTTGTTAGTCAGCAAGTTATGCAGGGACGCACCTTGTCCAGCAGATGGCAGTGCAGCCTTGTTAGTCAGCAAGTTATGCAGTGACGCACCTTGTCCAGCAGATGGCAGTGCAGCCTTGTTAGTCAGCAAGTTATGCAGTGACGCACCTTGTCCAGCAGATGGCAGTGCAGCCTTCTTAGTCAGCAAGTTATGCAGTGACGCACCTTGTCCAGCAGATGGCAGTGCAGCCTTGTTAGTCAGCAAGTTATGCAGTGACGCACCTTGTCCAGCAGATGGCAGTGCAGCCTTGTTAGTCAGCAAGTTATGCAGTGACGCACCTTGTCCAGCAGATGGCAGTGCAGCCTTGTTAGTCAGCAAGTTATGCAGTGACGCACCTTGTCCAGCAGATGGCAGTGCAGCCTTGTTAGTCAGCAAGTTATGCAGTGACGCACCTTGTCCAGCAGATGGCAGTGCAGCCTTGTTAGTCAGCAAGTTATGCAGTGACGCACCTTGTCCAGCAGATGGCAGTGCAGCCTTGTTAGTCAGCAAGTTATGCAGGGACGCACCTTGTCCAGCAGATGGCAGTGCAGCCTTGTTAGTCAGCAAGTTATGCAGTGACGCACCTTGTCCAGCAGATGGCAGTGCAGCCTTGTTAGTCAGCAAGTTATGCAGTGACGCACCTTGTCCAGCAGATGGCAGTGCAGCCTTGTTAGTCAGCAAGTTATGCAGTGACGCACCTTGTCCAGCAGATGGCAGTGCAGCCTTATTAGTCAGCAAGTTATGCAGTGACGCACCTTGTCCAGCAGATGGCAGTGCAGCCTTATTAGTCAGCAAGTTATGCAGTGACGCACCTTGTCCAGCAGATGGCAGTGCAGCCTTATTAGTCAGCAAGTTATGCAGTGACGCACCTTGTCCAGCAGATGGCAGTGCAGCCTTATTAGTCAGCAAGTTATGCAGTGACGCACCTTGTCCAGCAGATGGCAGTGCAGCCTTGTTAGTCAGCAAGTTATGCAGTGACGCACCTTGTCCAGCAGATGGCAGTGCAGCCTTGTTAGTCAGCAAGTTATGCAGTGACGCACCTTGTCCAGCAGATGGCAGTGCAGCCTTGTTAGTCAGCAAGTTATGCAGTGACGCACCTTGTCCAGCAGATGGCAGTGCAGCCTTATTAGTCAGCAAGTTATGCAGTGACGCACCTTGTCCAGCAGATGGCAGTGCAGCCTTGTTAGTCAGCAAGTTATGCAGTGACGCACCTTGTCCAGCAGATGGCAGTGCAGCCTTGTTAGTCAGCAAGTTATGCAGTGACGCACCTTGTCCAGCAGATGGCAGTGCAGCCTTGTTAGTCAGCAAGTTATGCAGTGACGCACCTTGTCCAGCAGATGGCAGTGCAGCCTTCTTAGTCAGCAAGTTATGCAGTGACGCACCTTGTCCAGCAGATGGCAGTGCAGCCTTGTTAGTCAGCAAGTTATGCAGTGACGCACCTTGTCCAGCAGATGGCAGTGCAGCCTTGTTAGTCAGCAAGTTATGCAGGGACGCACCTTGTCCAGCAGATGGCAGTGCAGCCTTGTTAGTCAGCAAGTTATGCAGTGACGCACCTTGTCCAGCAGATGGCAGTGCAGCCTTGTTAGTCAGCAAGTTATGCAGTGACGCACCTTGTCCAGCAGATGGCAGTGCAGCCTTTTAAGTCAGCAAGTTATGCAGTGACGCACCTTGTCCAGCAGATGGCAGTGCAGCCTTGTTAGTCAGCAAGTTATGCAGTGACGCACCTTGTCCAGCAGATGGCAGTGCAGCCTTGTTAGTCAGCAAGTTATGCAGTGACGCACCTTGTCCAGCAGATGGCAGTGCAGCCTTGTTAGTCAGCAAGTTATGCAGTGACGCACCTTGTCCAGCAGATGGCAGTGCAGTCTTGTTAGTCAGCAAGTTATGCAGTGACGCACCTTGTCCAGCAGATGGCAGTGCAGCCTTGTTAGTCAGCAAGTTATGCAGTGACGCACCTTGTCCAGCAGATGGCAGTGCAGTCTTGTTAGTCAGCAAGTTATGCAGTGACGCACCTTGTCCAGCAGATGGCAGTGCAGTCTTGTTAGTCAGCAAGTTATGCAGTGACGCACCTTGTCCAGCAGATGGCAGTGCAGCCTTGTTAGTCAGCAAGTTATGCAGTGACGCACCTTGTCCAGCAGATGGCAGTGCAGCCTTGTTAGTCAGCAAGTAATGCAGAGACGCACCTTGTCCAGCAGATGGCAGTGCAGCCTTGTTAGTCAGCAAGTTATGCAGTGACGCACCTTGTCCAGCAGATGGCAGTGCAGCCTTGTTAGTCAGCAAGTTATGCAGTGACGCACCTTGTCCAGCAGATGGCAGTGCAGCCTTATTAGTCAGCAAGTTATGCAGTGACGCACCTTGTCCAGCAGATGGCAGTGCAGCCTTGTTAGTCAGCAAGTTATGCAGTGACGCACCTTGTCCAGCAGATGGCAGTGCAGCCTTGTTAGTCAGCAAGTTATGCAGGGACGCACCTTGTCCAGCAGATGGCAGTGCAGCCTTGTTAGTCAGCAAGTTATGCAGGGACGCACCTTGTCCAGCAGATGGCAGTGCAGCCTTGTTAGTCAGCAAGTTATGCAGTGACGCACCTTGTCCAGCAGATGGCAGTGCAGCCTTGTTAGTCAGCAAGTTATGCAGTGACGCACCTTGTCCAGCAGATGGTAGTGCAGCCTTATTAGTCAGCAAGTTATGCAGTGACGCACCTTGTCCAGCAGATGGCAGTGCAGCCTTGTTAGTCAGCAAGTTATGCAGTGACGCACCTTGTCCAGCAGATGGCAGTGCAGCCTTGTTAGTCAGCAAGTTATGCAGTGACGCACCTTGTCCAGCAGATGGTAGTGCAGCCTTATTAGTCAGCAAGTTATGCAGTGACGCACCTTGTCCAGCAGATGGCAGTGCAGCCTTGTTAGTCAGCAAGTTATGCAGTGACGCACCTTGTCCAGCAGATGGCAGTGCAGCCTTGTTAGTCAGCAAGTTATGCAGTGACGCACCTTGTCCAGCAGATGGTAGTGCAGCCTTGTTAGTCAGCAAGTTATGCAGTGACGCACCTTGTCCAGCAGATGGCAGTGCAGCCTTGTTAGTCAGCAAGTTATGCAGTGACGCACCTTGTCCAGCAGATGGCAGTGCAGCCTTTTAAGTCAGCAAGTTATGCAGTGACGCACCTTGTCCAGCAGATGGCAGTGCAGCCTTGTTAGTCAGCAAGTTATGCAGTGACGCACCTTGTCCAGCAGATGGCAGTGCAGCCTTGTTAGTCAGCAAGTTATGCAGTGACGCACCTTGTCCAGCAGATGGCAGTGCAGCCTTGTTAGTCAGCAAGTTATGCAGTGACGCACCTTGTCCAGCAGATGGCAGTGCAGCCTTGTTAGTCAGCAAGTTATGCAGTGACGCACCTTGTCCAGCAGATGGCAGTGCAGCCTTGTTAGTCAGCAAGTTATGCAGTGACGCACCTTGTCCAGCAGATGGCAGTGCAGCCTTGTTAGTCAGCAAGTTATGCAGTGACGCACCTTGTCCAGCAGATGGCAGTGCAGCCTTGTTAGTGGCCCTGACCCCACTCTCTACTGCCACCCACAGGAGGATCTGATCCACTTGGGGGCCAAATACTCTCCGTGCATGAGGCAGGACGAGCAGGTGCGTGACTTCATCAGGGACAAAGGAGCCATGGAACGCAACTCTGCGTGCTGCGTGCGTAACGACCGCTCAGGCTGCGTGCAAACCTCCGAGGAAGAGTGCTCAGTGGGTACATACACATCTCCACTTGTGACAGGGTGAGGGATTCTTACCTCTCCTGCGTGTCCTGCAGAGCACTCTGGCTGTGTGGGTGAAGTGGCCGCACCATTCCAGCGTGCCTCACCTCAATGGCAAAGACAGGCAGTATGGTTCTGTCTGCCATCAGGACCCCAGGTACCTGCTTTGTACTTCAATATGCACCTTATTACACCATCAGGTACCTGCTTTGTACTTCAATATGCACCTTAATACACCATCAGGTACCTGCTTTGTACTTCAATATGCACCTTAATACACCATCAGGTACCTGCTTTATACTTCAATATGCACCTTAATACACCATCAGGTACCTGCTTTATACTTCAATATGCACCTTAATACACCATCAGGTACCTGCTTTATACTTCAATATGCACCTTAATACACCATCAGGTACCTGCTTTATACTTCAATATGCACCTTAATACACCATCAGGTACCTGCTTTATACTTCAATATGCACCTTAATACACCATCAGGTACCTGCTTTATACTTCAATATGCACCTTAATACACCATCAGGTACCTGCTTTATACTTCAATATGCACCTTAATACACCATCAGGTACCTGCTTTATACTTCAATATGCACCTTAATACACCATCAGGACCACCACCATACTGTAGGGCTGGACAATTCATCACATTTTTATTTAGATTTCTATCATGGCTTCTCATGATGATGTAAATATAATGATGTAAAACAATGATGATGTAAATATAAGAAAGTAAACAATGATGATGTAAATATAAGAAAGTAAACAATGATGATGTAAATATAAGAATGTAAACAATGATGATGTAAATATAAGAAAGTAAACAATGATGATGTAAATATAAGAAAGTAAACAATGATGATGTAAATATAAGAATGTAAACAATGATGATGTAAATATAAGAAAGTAAACAATGATGATGTAAATATAAGAAAGTAAACAATGATTATTGGCTCACACAACATGCATACAAACTCCCGAGCTTGTGACGGTGAAGCAGATGAGTGAAAAAAGAGCATGACTACTTTTTATTTGACACAGTATTGACACAGTATTGACATCAATAATCACTACAACCAACAAACAAAGTCAAGTAAATAAACGTAACCACAAACCTCGTCACATAATTGGACAATAAAACACAAGACGCTAAAAAAAATGCTAAATAATTTGAGAAAATTGACATAAATGTAAGTGAAATGCTGTCACTGTAAGGAGACCACTGAACATCATTGTACTGTACATCATTATACATAATTATACATCATTATACACCATTATACACCATTATACATCATTATACACCATTATACATCATTACACACCATTATACATCATTACACACCATTATACATCATTATACATCATTATACATCATTATACATCATTATACACCATTATACATCATTATACATCATTATACATCATTACACACCATTATACATCATTACACACCATTATACACCATTATACATCATTACACACCATTATACACCATTATACAACATTATACATCATTACACACCATTATACACCATTATACATCATTACACACCATTATACACCATTATACAACATTACACACCATTATACACCATTATACATCATTACACACCATTATACACCATTATACAACATTATACATCATTACACACCATTATACATCATTATACTGTGCATCATTGTACACCAATGTACATCATTATACTGTACATTATTGTACACCAATATACACATTGTACATCATTATACACTAATGTACATCATTATACTGTACATCATTATACTGTACATTAGTGTACATCATTATATTGTACAGCATTAGTATTTCTTTGTTGTTATTTCAGGATATGTCTGGAGCCTGCCTCTGTCTCTCCTCACGAGTGGCCTGATGACATCACCAAGTGGCCAGTGAGTGCTATGACAGAATACTATTGCTTTTATTAGCTTGTTTGTTGCTAACTAGCATGCTACTCTTACATGATTTTCCATGTAACAATCATCAATCAACTTGTTTTGTGTCAGAGCAAGACCTTATTGATTTTCAATCTAAACCTTGTCCTGTTTGCAGGCATTTTTGTTGAACATATTTCCTGTCAAACCAAGGATCCTATTGATTTTAAGCAATGTCTAAATGTAAGTTGTATTTCACAACCAATTTGATTGGGAATTAAAACAGTTTCAGGGAAAAAGAAGCCTATTTGTTTCAAATCGAAACATTTTCAGAAACTTTTCCTGTTTATGCAAGAACTCTATTTATGTTGGATAAACACATTTTCAGGGACTATTTCTCCGTAAGAGCAACAACCCTATTGATTTGGAATAAACAATTCCTGGTCAAATATGTCTGTCAGAGCAAGAAGCCATATTACCCAATTAACACATTTTCGGGGACTTTTTTCTGTCAGAGCAAGAACCCAATTGATTTTAATCAAACACATTCTAAGCACTATTTCTCTGTTCTTGAATGAACATTTTTTCATGTACTTGTTTCCCTGTCCAGCAAGAATCCTATTAACACGTTTTTAGGGATTCCCTGTCAGAGCAAGAACTCTATTGATTTAAAACAAAGACATTTTCACAGACTTGATTGGAATTCAACAACATCAGGGACTATTTCTGTCAGAGCAAGAACTCTATTGATTTAAAACAAAGACATTTTCACAGACTTGATTGGAATTCAACAACATCAGGGACTATTTCTGTCAGAGCAAGAACTCTATTGATTTAAAACAAAGACATTTTCACAGACTTGATTGGAATTCAACAACATCAGGGACTATTTCTGTCAGAGCAAGAACTCTATTGATTTAAAACAAAGACATTTTCACAGACTTGATTGGAATTCAACAACATCAGGGACTATTTCTGTCAGAGCAAGAACTCTATTGATTTAAAACAAACACATTTTCACAGACTTGATTGGAATTCAACAACATCAGGGACTATTTCTGTCAGAGCAAGAACTCCATCCATTCTAAAAGATCCAGAAATATTTCACAATTCTGAACCAAGCTTCACTTTTTGCCGGCCAAGAACACTTTTGATTTCAAATGAACATTTTCACCGACTATTTGCTGTGAAGAGCAAGAACTCTGTTGATTGTTGGGCAATGTTCAACACCAGGAAGCTGGTTGCTATTCGGAACTTCTTCCCGCTTGCAAATACACTATATTGCCAAAAGTATTTGGCCAGCCATCCAAGTGATGACAATCACTAATCACTAATCACTAATCACTAATCACTAATCACTAATCACAGGTGTATCCAATCCAGCACTTAGGCATGGAGACTATTTCTGTGGAAGAATGGGCCGCTCTCTGGAACTGTCATAGGATGCCAACAAATGCAGTCCTAAATATTCCAAAGTCCACTTTATTCTAAGAAAAGTGAAGAGTTTGGGAACAACAGCAAGTAAAGTGCCAGAGAGGTCAGCATAGTGCAAAGTGGTAGGCCAGGTAAAGTGCCAGAGAGGTCAGCATAGTGCAAAGTGGTAGGCCAGGTAAAGTGACAGAGAGGTCAGCATAGTGCAAAGTGGTAGGCCAGGTAAAGTGACAGAGAGGTCAGCATAGTGCAAAGTGGTAGGCCAGGTAAAGTGACAGAGAGGTCAGCATAGTGCAAAGTGGTAGGCCAGGTAAAGTGACAGAGAGGTCAGCATAGTGCAAAGTGGTAGGCCAGGTAAAGTGACAGAGAGGTCAGCATAGTGCAAAGTGGTAGGCCAGGTAAAGTGACAGAGAGGTCAGCATAGTGCAAAGTGGTAGGCCAGGTAAAGTGCCAGAGAGGTCAGCATAGTGCAAAGTGGTAGGCCAGGTAAAGTGACAGAGAGGTCAGCATAGTGCAAAGTGGTAGGCCAGGTAAAGTGACAGAGAGGTCAGCATAGTGCAAAGTGGTAGGCCAGGTAAAGTGACAGAGAGGTCAGCATAGTGCAAAGTGGTAGGCCAGGTAAAGTGCCAGAGAGGTCAGCATAGTGCAAAGTGGTAGGCCAGGTAAAGTGCCAGAGAGGTCAGCATAGTGCAAAGTGGTAGGCCAGGTAAAGTGCCAGAGAGGTTAGCATAGTGCAAAGTGGTAGGCCAGGTAAAGTGACAGAGAGGTCAGCATAGTGCAAAGTGGTAGGCCAGGTAAAGTGCCAGAGAGGTCAGCATAGTACAAAGTGGTAGGCCAGGTAAAGTGACAGAGAGGTCAGCATAGTGCAAAGTGGTAGGCCAGGTAAAGTGCCAGAGAGGTCAGCATAGTACAAAGTGGTAGGCCAGGTAAAGTGCCAGAGAGGTCAGCATAGTGCAAAGTGGTATGCCAGGTAAAGTGCCAGAGAGGTCAGCATAGTGCAAAGTGGTAGGCCAGGTAAAGTGCCAGAGAGGTTAGCATAGTGCAAAGTGGTAGGCCAGGTAAAGTGACAGAGAGGTCAGCATAGTGCAAAGTGGTAGGCCAGGTAAAGTGACAGAGAGGTCAGCATAGTGCAAAGTGGTAGGCCAGGTAAAGTGACAGAGAGGTCAGCATAGTGCAAAGTGGTAGGCCAGGTAAAGTGACAGAGAGGTCAGCATAGTGCAAAGTGGTAGGCCAGGTAAAGTGACAGAGAGGTCAGCATAGTGCAAAGTGGTAGGCCAGGTAAAGTGACAGAGAGGTCAGCATAGTGCAAAGTGGTAGGCCAGGTAAAGTGACAGAGAGGTCAGCATAGTGCAAAGTGGTAGGCCAGGTAAAGTGACAGAGAGGTCAGCATAGTGCAAAGTGGTAGGCCAGGTAAAGTGCCAGAGAGGTCAGCATAGTGCAAAGTGGTAGGCCAGGTAAAGTGACAGAGAGGTCAGCATAGTGCAAAGTGGTAGGCCAGGTAAAGTGACAGAGAGGTCAGCATAGTGCAAAGTGGTAGGCCAGGTAAAGTGACAGAGAGGTCAGCATAGTGCAAAGTGGTAGGCCAGGTAAAGTGACAGAGAGGTCAGCATAGTGCAAAGTGGTAGGCCAGGTAAAGTGACAGAGAGGTCAGCATAGTGCAAAGTGGTAGGCCAGGTAAAGTGACAGAGAGGTCAGCATAGTGCAAAGTGGTAGGCCAGGTAAAGTGACAGAGAGGTCAGCATAGTGCAAAGTGGTAGGCCAGGTAAAGTGCCAGAGAGGTCAGCATAGTGCAAAGTGGTAGGCCAGGTAAAGTGCCAGAGAGGTCAGCATAGTGCAAAGTGGTAGGCCAGGTAAAGTGCCAGAGAGGTTAGCATAGTGCAAAGTGGTAGGCCAGGTAAAGTGACAGAGAGGTCAGCATAGTGCAAAGTGGTAGGCCAGGTAAAGTGCCAGAGAGGTCAGCATAGTACAAAGTGGTAGGCCAGGTAAAGTGACAGAGAGGTCAGCATAGTGCAAAGTGGTAGGCCAGGTAAAGTGCCAGAGAGGTCAGCATAGTACAAAGTGGTAGGCCAGGTAAAGTGCCAGAGAGGTCAGCATAGTGCAAAGTGGTATGCCAGGTAAAGTGCCAGAGAGGTCAGCATAGTGCAAAGTGGTAGGCCAGGTAAAGTGCCAGAGAGGTTAGCATAGTGCAAAGTGGTAGGCCAGGTAAAGTGACAGAGAGGTCAGCATAGTGCAAAGTGGTAGGCCAGGTAAAGTGACAGAGAGGTCAGCATAGTGCAAAGTGGTAGGCCAGGTAAAGTGACAGAGAGGTCAGCATAGTGCAAAGTGGTAGGCCAGGTAAAGTGACAGAGAGGTCAGCATAGTGCAAAGTGGTAGGCCAGGTAAAGTGACAGAGAGGTCAGCATAGTGCAAAGTGGTAGGCCAGGTAAAGTGACAGAGAGGTCAGCATAGTGCAAAGTGGTAGGCCAGGTAAAGTGACAGAGAGGTCAGCATAGTGCAAAGTGGTAGGCCAGGTAAAGTGACAGAGAGGTCAGCATAGTGCAAAGTGGTAGGCCAGGTAAAGTGCCAGAGAGGTCAGCATAGTGCAAAGTGGTAGGCCAGGTAAAGTGACAGAGAGGTCAGCATAGTGCAAAGTGGTAGGCCAGGTAAAGTGACAGAGAGGTCAGCATAGTGCAAAGTGGTAGGCCAGGTAAAGTGACAGAGAGGTCAGCATAGTGCAAAGTGGTAGGCCAGGTAAAGTGCCAGAGAGGTCAGCATAGTGCAAAGTGGTAGGCCAGGTAAAGTGCCAGAGAGGTCAGCATAGTGCAAAGTGGTAGGCCAGGTAAAGTGCCAGAGAGGTTAGCATAGTGCAAAGTGGTAGGCCAGGTAAAGTGACAGAGAGGTCAGCATAGTGCAAAGTGGTAGGCCAGGTAAAGTGCCAGAGAGGTCAGCATAGTACAAAGTGGTAGGCCAGGTAAAGTGACAGAGAGGTCAGCATAGTGCAAAGTGGTAGGCCAGGTAAAGTGCCAGAGAGGTCAGCATAGTACAAAGTGGTAGGCCAGGTAAAGTGCCAGAGAGGTCAGCATAGTGCAAAGTGGTATGCCAGGTAAAGTGCCAGAGAGGTCAGCATAGTGCAAAGTGGTAGGCCAGGTAAAGTGCCAGAGAGGTTAGCATAGTGCAAAGTGGTAGGCCAGGTAAAGTGACAGAGAGGTCAGCATAGTGCAAAGTGGTAGGCCAGGTAAAGTGACAGAGAGGTCAGCATAGTGCAAAGTGGTAGGCCAGGTAAAGTGACAGAGAGGTCAGCATAGTGCAAAGTGGTAGGCCAGGTAAAGTGACAGAGAGGTCAGCATAGTGCAAAGTGGTAGGCCAGGTAAAGTGACAGAGAGGTCAGCATAGTGCAAAGTGGTAGGCCAGGTAAAGTGACAGAGAGGTCAGCATAGTGCAAAGTGGTAGGCCAGGTAAAGTGACAGAGAGGTCAGCATAGTGCAAAGTGGTAGGCCAGGTAAAGTGACAGAGAGGTCAGCATAGTGCAAAGTGGTAGGCCAGGTAAAGTGCCAGAGAGGTCAGCATAGTGCAAAGTGGTAGGCCAGGTAAAGTGACAGAGAGGTCAGCATAGTGCAAAGTGGTAGGCCAGGTAAAGTGACAGAGAGGTCAGCATAGTGCAAAGTGGTAGGCCAGGTAAAGTGACAGAGAGGTCAGCATAGTGCAAAGTGGTAGGCCAGGTAAAGTGACAGAGAGGTCAGCATAGTGCAAAGTGGTAGGCCAGGTAAAGTGACAGAGAGGTCAGCATAGTGCAAAGTGGTAGGCCAGGTAAAGTGCCAGAGAGGTTAGCATAGTGCAAAGTGGTAGGCCAGGTAAAGTGACAGAGAGGTCAGCATAGTGCAAAGTGGTAGGCCAGGTAAAGTGACAGAGAGGTCAGCATAGTGCAAAGTGGTAGGCCAGGTAAAGTGACAGAGAGGTCAGCATAGTGCAAAGTGGTAGGCCAGGTAAAGTGACAGAGAGGTCAGCATAGTGCAAAGTGGTAGGCCAGGTAAAGTGCCAGAGAGGTCAGCATAGTGCAAAGTGGTAGGCCAGGTAAAGTGCCAGAGAGGTCAGCATAGTACAAAGTGGTAGGCCAGGTAAAGTGACAGAGAGGTCAGCATAGTGCAAAGTGGTAGGCCAGGTAAAGTGCCAGAGAGGTCAGCATAGTACAAAGTGGTAGGCCAGGTAAAGTGCCAGAGAGGTCAGCATAGTGCAAAGTGGTATGCCAGGTAAAGTGCCAGAGAGGTCAGCATAGTGCAAAGTGGTAGGCCAGGTAAAGTGCCAGAGAGGTTAGCATAGTGCAAAGTGGTAGGCCAGGTAAAGTGACAGAGAGGTCAGCATAGTGCAAAGTGGTAGGCCAGGTAAAGTGACAGAGAGGTCAGCATAGTGCAAAGTGGTAGGCCAGGTAAAGTGACAGAGAGGTCAGCATAGTGCAAAGTGGTAGGCCAGGTAAAGTGACAGAGAGGTCAGCATAGTGCAAAGTGGTAGGCCAGGTAAAGTGACAGAGAGGTCAGCATAGTGCAAAGTGGTAGGCCAGGTAAACTGACAGAGAGGTCAGCATAGTGCACAGACTTTCTGCACAGTCACTTGCTACACACTTCATGTCACCTTCCAATTAGCCCACGTACAGTACGCAGAGAGCTTCATGGAATGGCTTTCCATGGCCGGGCAGCTGCATCTAAGCCCTACATCACCAAGTCCAATGCAAAGTGTGGGATGCAGTGGTGTAAAGGACATCACCACTGGACTCTAGAGCAGTGGAGACGCTTTCTCTGGACTGATGAGTCACACTTTTACATCTGATGGAGCAGTCTGGCTTTGGAGGTTGCCAGGACAACGCTACATTTCTCACTGCATTGTGCTGAGTGTGAAATTTGGTGGAGGAGGAATTATGGTGTGGGGTTGTTTTTCAGGAGTTGGGCTTGGCCCCTTAGTTCCAGTGAAAGTAACTTTGAATGCTCCAGGATACCAAAACATTTTGGACAATTCCATGCTCCCAACCTGGTGGGAACAGTTTGTAGCGGGTCCAACATGACTGTGCACCCGTGCACAAAGCAAGGTCCATAAAGACATGGATGACAGAGTCTGCTGTGGATGAACTTGACTGGCCTGCACAGAGTCCTGACTTGAAGCCGATAGAACACCTTTGGGATGAATTAGAAGGGAGACTGACAGCCAGACCTTCTCCACCACATCAGTGTGTGACCTCACCAATGCACTTTTGGAAGAATGCTGGAAAATTGCTATAAATACACTCTGCAACCTTGTGGACAGCCTTCCCAGAAGATGTAAATACACTCTGCAACCTTGTGGACAGCCTTCCCAGAAGATATAAACACACTCTGCAACCTTGTGGACAGCCTTCCCAGAAGATATAAACACACTCTGCAACCTTGTGGACAGCCTTCCCAGAAGATATAAACACACTCTGCAACCTTGTGGACAGCCTTCCCAGAAGATATAAACACACTCTGCAACCTTGTGGACAGCCTTCCCAGAAGATATAAACACACTCTGCAACCTTGTGGACAGCCTTCCCAGAAGATATAAACACACTCTGCAACCTTGTGGACAGCCTTCCCAGAAGATATAAACACACTCTGCAACCTTGTGGACAGCCTTCCCAGAAGATATAAATACACTCTGCAACCTTGTGGACAGCCTTCCCAGAAGATGTAAATACACTCTGCAACCTTGTGGACAGCCTTCCCAGAAGATATAAACACACTCTGCAACCTTGTGGACAGCCTTCCCAGAAGATATAAACACACTCTGCAACCTTTTGGACAGCCTTCCCAGAAGATATAAACACACTCTGCAACCTTGTGGACAGCCTTCCCAGAAGATATAAACACACTCTGCAACCTTGTGGACAGCCTTCCCAGAAGAGTTGAAGCTGTAATAGCTGCAAAATGTCATATTGACCCCTATGGGTTAGGACTGGGATGGCACTTCAACTTCATATGTGAGTCAAGGCAGGTGGCCAAATACTTTTGGCACTATGGTGTATGTTTGCTGGATGTCAGGCAAGAACACTATTTATTTTGAATGAGGTCCAACCCGACGTGCCTGTAGGTAGAAAGGGGTGAAGAGTAAATACTCACTGTGTCATGTTTGGTAAGGTAACTTGTGGAAATGAGCCACAAGGATATGTGATGGCAGGATCCCTGTTAGTTTTGAGTCACAAGCATATGTGATGGCAGGATCCCTGTTAGTTTTGAAGGACATGTGGACCATGAGAATGGTTAGTCAGCTGGTTGAATGTGTGTGTGTGCGTGTAGATCTGCACCAGGTACAACACAGGGAACCACACCAACCTGCCTCACATCGACTGCACCATCACAGGACGACCCTGCTGCATCGGAACCAAAGGAAGGTAATGATGCTAACAAAATCAAGTCTATATATTTTATTATTATTATTATTATTATTACTTTTGAATGAGTGCTTGTCTTCTCCGAGGTGTGAAATCACATCCCGGGAATATTGTGACTTCATGAACGGCTACTTTCACGAAGAAGCCACCCTTTGCTCCCAGGTAAGTCCAAACATCCTTCTGCCCGTATATGGAGTGCTAATATAAAGGTGTGTCGCAGGTGCCTTATATGGAGTGCTAATATAAAGGTGTGTCGCAGGTGCCTTATATGGAGTGCTAATATAAAGGTGTGTCGCAGGTGCCTTATATGGAGTGCTAATATAAAGGTGTGTCGCAGGTGCCTTATATAGAGTGCTAATATAAAGGTGTGTCGCAGGTGTCTTATATGGAGTGCTAATATAAAGGTGTGTCGCAGGTGCCTTATATGGAGTGCTAATATAAAGGTGTGTCGCAGGTGCCTTATATGGAATGCTAATATAAAGGTGTGTCGCAGGTGTCTTATATGGAGTGCTAATATAAAGGTGTGTCGCAGGTGCCTTATATGGAGTGCTAATATAAAGGTGTGTCGCAGGTGCCTTATATGGAGTGCTAATATAAAGGTGTGTCGCAGGTGTCTTATATGGAGTGCTAATATAAAGGTGTGTCGCAGGTGCCTTATATGGAGTGCTAATATAAAGGTGTGTCGCAGGTGCCTTATATGGAGTGCTAATATAAAGGTGTGTCGCAGGTGCCTTATATGGAGTGCTAATATAAAGGTGTGTCGCAGGTGCCTTATATGGAGTGCTAATATAAAGGTGTGTCGCAGGTGCCTTATATGGAGTGCTAATATAAAGGTGTGTCGCAGGTGTCTTATATGGAGTGCTAATATAAAGGTGTGTCGCAGGTGCCTTATATAGAGTGCTAATATAAAGGTGTGTCGCAGGTGCCTTATATGGAGTGCTAATATAAAGGTGTGTCGCAGGTGCCTTATATGGAGTGCTAATATAAAGGTGTGTCGCAGGTGCCTTATATGGAGTGCTAATATAAAGGTGTGTCGCAGGTGCCTTATATGGAGTGCTAATATAAAGGTGTGTCGCAGGTGCCTTATATGGAGTGCTAATATAAAGGTGTGTCGCAGGTGCCTTATATGGAGTGCTAATATAAAGGTGTGTCGCAGGTGCCTTATATGGAGTGCTAATATAAAGGTGTGTCGCAGGTGTCTTATATGGAGTGCTAATATAAAGGTGTGTCGCAGGTGCCTTATATGGAGTGCTAATATAAAGGTGTGTCGCAGGTGCCTTATATGGAGTGCTAATATAAAGGTGTGTCGCAGGTGCCTTATATGGAGTGCTAATATAAAGGTGTGTCGCAGGTGCCTTATATGGAGTGCTAATATAAAGGTGTGTCGCAGGTGTCTTATATGGAGTGCTAATATAAAGGTGTGTCGCAGGTGCCTTATATGGAGTGCTAATATAAAGGTGTGTCGCAGGTGCCTTATATGGAGTGCTAATATAAAGGTGTGTCGCAGGTGCATTGCATGGACGACGTGTGTGGACTGCTGCCTTTCCTCAACCCTCAGATCCCAGATCAGTTTTACAGACTGTGGCTCTCTCTTTTCCTGCACGCAGGGTGAGTCTTTGTGTTGCCATGGCAACTACACTTCTTCATTTGTCACAAAGGAGTAAGCTTTGCCAGGCTGCTGTGCCTTTATGTCATGGCAAATACACCACAAGGTGGCGCTGTTATTGAACTTAAGCACACTTCAATGTGCTTCCTAGGCACTTTTCTTGGAATGTTTATCATTCATAATCATTATCAAAGACATGTTTTATTGGAATATATTCTAACTCTTAATAAAGGTGAATAAAGTCTGCATAGCCAATAGGAGGTCCTCTATTCTGCCAATAAAATGGGAGGTCCTCTATTCTGCCAATAAAATGGGAGGTCCTCTATTCTGCCAATAAAATGGGAGGTCCTCTATTCTGCCAATAAAATGGGAGGTCCTCTATTCTGCCAATAAAATGGGAGGTCCTCTATTCTGCCAATAAAATGGGAGGTCGTCTATTCCGCCAATAAAATGGGAGATCCTCTATTCCGCCAATAAAATGGGAGGTCCTCTATTCTGCCAATAAAATGGGAGGTCCTCTATTCTGCCAATAAAATGGGAGGTCCTCTATTCTGCCAATAAAATGGGAGGTCGTCTATTCCGCCAATAAAATGGGAGATCCTCTATTCCGCCAATAAAATGGGAGGTCCTCTATTCTGCCAATAAAATGGGAGGTCCTCTATTCTGCCAATAAAATGGGAGGTCTTCTATTCTGCCAATAAAATGGGAGGTCCTCTATTCCGCCAATAAAAAACATCCATAACAATACTCCATTTACATTTCAATATTCACCAAGTATTACTAATATTCTTATTAGAAACTCTAGCACATACTAACTATTTATAGCCAATGTTGACATGTTGCCAATGTTGACATGTTGCCAAGGTTGACATGTTGCCAAGGTTGACATGTTGCCAATGTTGACATGTTGCCAATGTTGACATGTTGCCAATGTTGACATGTTGCCAATGTTGACATGTTGCCAATGTTGACATGTTGACATGTTGCCAATGTTGACATGTTGCCAAGGTTGACATGTTGCCAATGTTGACATGTTGCCAATGTTGACATGTTGCCAATGTTGACATGTTGCCAATGTTGCCAATGTTGACATGTTGCCAATGTTGACATGTTGCCAATGTTGACATGTTGCCATGTTGCCAATGTTGACATGTTGCCAATGTTGACATGTTGCCAATGTTGACATGTTGCCAATGTTGCCAATGTTGACATGTTGCCAATGTTGACATGTTGCCAATGTTGACATGTTGCCAATGTTGACATGTTGCCAATGTTGACATGTTGCCATGTTGCCAATGTTGACATGTTGCCAATGTTGACATGTTGACATGTTGCCAATGTTGACATGTTGCCAATGTTGACATGTTGCCAATGTTGACATGTTGCCATGTTGCCAATGTTGACATGTTGCCAATGTTGACATGTTGCCATGTTGCCAATGTTGACATGTTGCCAATGTTGACATGTTGCCAATGTTGACATGTTGCCAATGTTGACATGTTGACATGTTGCCAATGTTGACATGTTGACATGTTGCCATGTTGCCAATGTTGACATGTTGCCAATGTTGACATGTTGCCAATGTTGACATGTTGCCATGTTGCCAATGTTGACATGTTGCCAATGTTGACATGTTGCCAATGTTGACATGTTGACATGTTGCCAATGTTGACATGTTGCCAATGTTGACATGTTGCCAATGTTGACATGTTGCCATGTTGCCAATGTTGACATGTTGCCAATGTTGACATGTTGCCAATTTTGACATGTTGACATGTTGCCAATGTTGACATGTTGCCAATGTTGACATGTTGCCAATGTTGACATGTTGCCAATGTTGACATGTTGCCATGTTGCCAATGTTGACATGTTGACATGTTGCCATGTTGCCAATGTTGACATGTTGCCAATGTTGACATGTTGACATGTTGCCAATGTTGCCAATGTTGACATGTTGACATGTTGCCATGTTGCCAATGTTGACATGTTGACATGTTGCCATGTTGCCAATGTTGACATGTTGCCAATGTTGACATGTTGACATGTTGCCAATGTTGACATGTTGCCAATGTTGACATGTTGCCAATGTTGACATGTTGCCAATGTTGACATGTTGACATGTTGCCAATGTTGCCAATGTTGACATGTTGACATGTTGCCATGTTGCCAATGTTGACATGTTGACATGTTGCCATGTTGCCAATGTTGACATGTTGCCAATGTTGACATGTTGACATGTTGCCAATGTTGACATGTTGCCAATGTTGACATGTTGCCAATGTTGACATGTTGCCAATGTTGACATGTTGCCAATGTTGACATGTTGCCAGTGAGTGAGTGAGTGTGTGTGTGTGTGTGTGTGTGTGTGTGTGTGTGTGTGTGTGTGTGTGTGTGTGTGTGTGTGTGTGTGTGTGTGTGTGTGTGTGTGTGTGTGTGCACAATACACAATACAAGACACTAGCTTGCACAATACAAGACACTAGCTTGCACAATACAAGACACTAGCTTGCACAATACAAGACACTAGCTTGCACAATACAAGACACTAGCTTGCACAATACAAGACACTAGCTTGCACAATACAAGACACTAGCTTGCACAATACAAGACACTAGCTTGCACAATACAAGACACTAGCTTGCACAAGACACTAGCTTGCACAATACAAGACACTAGCTTGCACAATACAAGACACTAGCTTGCACAATACAAGACACTAGCTTGCACAAGACACTAGCTTGCACAATACAAGACACTAGCTTGCACAATACAAGACACTAGCTTGCACAATACAAGACACTAGCTTGCACAATACAAGACACTAGCTTGCACAATACAAGACACTAGCTTGCACAATACAAGACACTAGCTTGCACAATACAAGACACTAGCTTGCACAATACAAGACACTAGCTTGCACAATACAAGACACTAGCTTGCACAATACAAGACACTAGCTTGCACAATACAAGACACTAGCTTGCACAAGACACAGCCGCCCTGACCTCCATCCTCCTCCCAGAATCCTCCACTGCTTGGTGTCGGTGGTGTTCCAGATGACCATCTTGAGGGACTTGGAGAAGCTGGCAGGTTGGCTGCGTATATCCATCATCTACATCATCAGCGGCATCAGCGGCAACCTGGCGTCTGCCATCTTCCTGCCATACAGAGCTGAGGTCAGCAACACCCATAATCATCCATGTGGACACTACAACTATTATATCTCATCCACATGATATCTCATCCACATGATATCTCATCCACATGATATCATTATTAGAAAATAACTGGACTTTTTCCCAACAAGTGTTAATAATACATGTTAATGTACAACAAACATGTTAATGTACAACATACATGTTAATGTACAGCATACATGTTAATGTACAACATACATGTTAATGTACAGCATACATGTTAATGTACAACATACATGTTAATGTACAGCATACATGTTAATGTACAGCATACATGTTAATGTACAACATACATGTTAATGTACAACATACATGTTAATGTACAGCATACATGTTAATGTACAACATACATGTTAATGTACAACATACATGTTAATGTACAGCATACATGTTAATGTACAACATACATGTTAATGTACAACATACATGTTAATGTACAGCATACATGTTAATGTACAGCATACATGTTAATGTACAACATACATGTTAATGTACAGCATACATGTTAATGTACAACATACATGTTAATGTACAGCATACATGTTAATGTACAGCATACATGTTAATGTACAGCATACATGTTAATGTACAACATACATGTTAATGTACAGCATACATGTTAATGTACAACATACATGTTAATGTACAACATACATGTTAATGTACAACATACATGTTCCCTGCTCACAATGTTGATATATCCCACTTTGTTTGCTGCTCTTTGAATGCACCATAGCTGCTCCCACACATCTTCATGATATCTCACATGTACACTTACGTGTGAGATATCATCTGATCATCTTCCTGATGATATCTCACATGTACACATACGTGTGAGATATCATCTGATCATCTTCCTGATGATATCTCACATGTACACATACGTGTGAGATATCATCTGATCATCTTCCTGATGATATCTCACATGTACACATGCGTGTGAGATATCATCTTCATGATGATATCTCACATGTACACATGCGTGTGAGATATCATCTGATCATCTTCATGATGATATCTCACATGTACACATACGTGTGAGATATCATCTGATCATCTTCATGATGATATCTCACATGTACACATACGTGTGAGATATCATCTGATCATCTTCCTGATGATATCTCACATGTACACATACGTGTGAGATATCATCTGATCATCTTCATGATGATATCTCACATGTACACATTCGTGTGAGATATCATCTGATCATCTTCATGATGATATCTCACATGTACAGATGCATGTGAGATATCATCTGATCATCTTCATGATATATCACATGTACACATACGTGTGAGATATCATCTGATCATCTTCCTGATGATATCTCACATGTACACATGCATGTGAGATATCATCTGATCATCTTCATGATATCTCACATGTACACATACGTGTGAGATATCATCTGATCATCTTCCTGATGATATCTCACATGTACACATGCATGTGAGATATCATCTGATCACCTTCCTGATGATATCTCACATGTACACATACGTGTGAGATATCATCTGATCATCTTCCTGATGATATCTCACATGTACACATGCATGTGAGATATCATCTGATCATCTTCATGATGATATCTCACATGTACACATACGTGTGAAATATCATCTGATCATCTTCCTGATGATATCTCACATGTACACATACGTGTGAGATATCATCTGATCATCTTCCTGATGATATCTCACATGTACACATACGTGTGAGCTATCATCTGATCATCTTCCTGATGATATCTCACATGTACACATGCATGTGAGATATCATCTTCATGATGATATCTCACATGTACACATACGTGTGAGATATCATCTGATCATCTTCATGATGATATCTCACATGTACACATGCGTGTGAGATATCATCTGATCATCTTCATGATGATATCTCACATGTACACATACGTGTGAGATATCATCTGATCATCTTCCTGATGATATCTCACATGTACACATACGTGTGAGATATCATCTGATCATCTTCATGATGATATCTCACATGTACACATGCGTGTGAGATATCATCTGATCATCTTCATGATGATATCTCACATGTACACATGCATGTGAGATATCATCTGATCATCTTCATGATGATATCTCACATGTACACATACGTGTGAGATATCATCTGATCATCTTCATGATGATATCTCACATATACACATGCATGTGAGATATCATCTGATCATCTTCCTGATGATATCTCACATGTACACATGCATGTGAGATATCATCTGATCATCTTCATGATGATATCTCACATATACACATGCATGTGAGATATCATCTGATCATCTTCCTGATGATATCTCACATGTACACATGCATGTGAGATATCATCTGATTATCTTAATGATGATATCTCACATATACACATACGTGTGAGATATCATCTGGAGTCCTGTGCAGTGGAGGGGAGGAGTGTGGCATAAGGACATCTTTTTATGGGATGTCTTTGTGATGTCACATGACTTCCTGTGTGTTCCAGGTGTCTTTGTGATGTCACATGACTTCCTGTGTGTTCCAGGTGTCTTTGTGATGTCACATGACTTCCTGTGTGTTCCAGGTGTCTTTGTGATGTCACATGACTTCCTGTGTGTTCCAGGTGGGACCAGCAGGCTCCCAGTTTGGGATCCTGGCCTGCTTGTTTGTGGAACTGTTCCAGAGCTGGCAGATCCTAGCGCAGCCTTGGCGGGCCTTCACCAAGCTGCTTTGTGTCGTCCTCTTCCTCTTTGCCTTTGGTCTGTTGCCGTGGATCGACAACTTCGCCCACATCAGTGGTTTCGTGTCGGGTTTCTTCCTGTCCTTCGCCTTCCTGCCGTACATCAGCTTCGGCCGCATGGACCTGTACCGCAAGCGCTGCCAGATCATGGTCTTCCTGCTGGTCTTTGTGGGCCTGTTCTCGGGCCTGGTGGTGCTCTTCTACGTCTACCCCATCACCTGCGAGTGGTGCGAGCTGCTCACCTGCATCCCCTTCACCGACAAGTTCTGCGAGAAGTACGACCTCAACGCACACCTCCACTGAGGCGGGCGCAACTTTGGCTTCTTCTACTGTGGTAAGTCCAAACAAGGACCTTTGAGGTGTCTGAAGGCCGAGGGTGTACCTGCGCTGGTGAGGGTGTACCTGCGCTGGTGAGGGTGTACCTGCGCTGGTTAGGGTGTACCTGCGCTGGTGAGGGTGTACCTGCGCTGGTGAGGGTGTACCTGCACTGGTTAGGGTGTACCTGCACTGGTTAGGGTGTACCTGCGCTGGTTAGGGTGTACCTGCGCTGGTGAGGGTGTACCTGCGCTGGTTAGGGTGTACCTGCGCTGGTGAGGGTGTACCTGCGCTGGTTAGGGTGTACCTGCGCTGGTGAGGGTGTACCTGCGCTGGTGAGGGTGTACCTGTGCTGGTACACCACAAACATTTATTACATCACACACCTTGAGGTGTCTGAAGGGTGAGGGTGTACCTGCGCTGGTGAGGGTGTACCTGCGCTGGTGAGGGTGTACCTGCGCTGGTTAGGGTGTACCTGCGCTGGTTAGGGTGTACCTGCGCTGGTACACCACAAACATTTATTACCTCGAGGAAGATCAGAGCCACATGTGGAAAATGTACTGCTCACAAAATTTAAGTCCAACTTTAGAAATTGTGTGACATTTTCTTCACAGGCTTCTAATTTCTTTCAGAGTTTTACTGAGCTTTGTTGATTTATTTGTTTTCTTCTTATAAGTTCTAGTAAAATACAATAAAATGTCTTTTTTTAAATACCATTTTTTGACTGAATTTTCCGGAAAGTTTTTTTATTTTTTTAAATCAGTTTATGAATAAACAGCACTTAGAACCTACATTCACACCCTTCAAATAGATTCTCAAGGTGGAATTCTCATTTTTGTATCATTTGTAGTCACTCCATCACTAACACCCTCTTCATCTGATATTTACTGACTTTAAAACACATTCTTACTTTTTACAACACTTTGTTTACATTTGTGGGCATTAACTGCAGCACCACACTTCACACAACTTCTATTTCACTTCTATTTCACTTCTATTTCACTTCTATTTCACTTCTATTTCACTTCTATTTCAGTTACCACACTTCACACAACTTCTATTTCTACCACGGCACTTCAGGGGAAAACTCTTTTGTTTATTTAATTTCTCATTTTTCCAAATGAAAAGACATCATTGTGACTTGAAATGAGTTTGTAATATTGTCATTCTATCCCATTGCCATTACTGTAGACCAGGGGTCACCAACGCGGTGCCCGCGGGCACCAGGTCGCCCGTAAGGACCGGATGAGTCGCCCGCGGGCCTGTTCTAAAAAAAAAAAAAAAAAATTTTAAAAAAAATAAATTAAAAAAAAAAAATTTTTTTTTTTTTTTTTTTTTTTTTAAAATTAAATCTACATAGAAAAAACACAATATACACTTTCAATCAGTGCATCAACCCAAACAACCTCCCCCATGCACACTCATCCACACCCACTCACACAAAAGGGGTAATTTCTTTCTGCTACCAATATTCTGGTTCCCACAACATAGACAACACATCTGCAAGGGACACAGTCCCTGAACACAACATAGACAACACATCTGCAAGGGACACAGTCCCTGAACACAACATAGACAACACATCTGCAAGGGACACAGTCCCTGAACACAACATAGACAACACATCTGCAAGGGACACAGTCCCTGAAGCACACATGATTGTATAGGCTGCTGGTCCACTAACATTTTCATTAATTACTATTTTTTATGTAATTATTTTTATATTGTTTTACTTTCTTTTTTATCCAAGAAAATGTTTTTTATTTATTTATCTTATTTTATTTTATTTTTAAAAAAAGGGCCTTATCTTCAACAGACCAGGTTGTCAATGAAATTAGATTTGTTTAAAGGGTTTTTTAAAGCAGGCCCAGTCCAGATAATGTCCAAGTCGGACTCAGCAACACACACCTTCATTCATGTACACAGAAAAAAATTAGGGAACACAACAGATTGCATATAATTTATAAACAAAATTACATTTTCAAAATAAGCATTTATGTACAGTCCAGATTATGTCCAGGTCACTCAAATTAGGGAACACAACAACATATATCATATAATCTATAAACATAATTATACTTTCAAAATAAGCCTTTGAGGACTTCTCATCTTTTTTTTATGTTTTTTGGCATCATTATCGTTTTCAACCATGTAACTTTCTAAAGTTAGAAAATACTGAATAAATGTTTTAAAGAAAGTAATGCTAAGTGAATATCTGTTTTTGGCCTTAAAAATAAACATTTTACCGAGTACTATAATTAAATGGACTAAATCATGATTGTCAATGAACTCTCCTAAAATAACAGAAACCACATTAAGCTTCATAAACAAACCAATCCTTAAACACATTTTTTCAACTTCCACCCAAAACAAAGACACAATATGACAATACCAAAACAAATGCAGGGTGGATTCAGGCTCCTGACAACAAAATCGGCAATCATCTGACTCTGTCATATTCCATAATTTTAACATTTTCCCTGTGGGTAAGAAGTTATAAATAATTTTAATTTGAAAATAACGATTTTGCACATCGATAGTGGTTTTATAGATTAGTTTGAATTTGGCATCCCATGGCAACGGGCAGTCAAAAAAGTCCTCCCATTTTCCATTTGTGTTGTATGAGGCAGCCTTCAAAGATTTCTTTATTAAATAAAAATTATATATTTTTCTATTTATTTTAGTTCCTTTTTGCCAACTAGAATTTCTTATTAGAGGTTTACAAACTAATAATTTAATAGTTCCATAATTAATTATTTATTTCCATCTTTTCCCAATTACTCCAGTTAGTTGATAAAATGAAAAGCTTGAGCAAGCATCAACATACATAGCTCTAAATTCATCATACTTCATCATTTTACCATTCTCATTGATAATATCATTGACAAAAATGATTCCTCTTTCAAACATATTTTTCCAAAAGAAAGGCTTTCCATCTATTATTTATTTTTCTGGCACATAAAATTGAAAACACCACTATGAGTGGATTGTTTCCTTTATGAACCCCGCCATGTTTCCCAGCAGACTCTCTGGGAGGGGATCACTTGTAAAAAAGGATACAATTTCTTTTGATACAGTACATGTTTTTTGTCCAACAGGACATTTGTGTACCACTCAATGTTTAAATACATCTTTGGAACAATTGATGCTTTTAAAGACAGACACATAGCTTCAAGGTTGAGAAGTTTCAGGCCCCCATATTCATACTCTTTGTACAAAACCTTTCTTTTAATCTTTTCTGGTTTGCCGTTCCAGACAAAATCGAAGACCCTGCGCTCATAAATCTTAAAAAAGTTTTGTGATGGAGCTGGTAATGACAAAAACAAATAAATAAATTGAGGAATAATTAACGAGTTGGCAATAGACATTTTACCATACAAGGTTAGGGATTTCCCTTTCCATAATTGCATAATTTTGTCCAGCTTTCTTAGTCGATTATCATAATTTACTGAGCCTAGATCTTCCAGATTTTCTGGGACAACAACACCAAGTATGTTAACTGGTCCATCTGTCCACAAAACAGGCACTTTGCATTCCATTCGAAAGGACGTTCCCTTTAGATTTCCGATCCTTAACATTTTACATTCATCATAATTAAGCTTAAGGCCAGATTGCTGTGAAAATATGTCCAAAAGATTAAGAAGGTTCCGCAAACAATGAGGAAAAATCTTATCTTTGTGAATCAGCCTTTTCTGACATGAACTTCATCAAGAACAAACACAGAACACGCCTCACTGATGCACATCTGCAAGACTCACTCAGAGTTGCAGTGTCAAGTTACACACCAGAGTACAACACACTAGTTAACAGCATGCAATGCCAGGCTTCCCACTAACTGACAAAGAAACAGATAACAGATTTGGTGTCCAGTTCAAAGTGTGACATGATTTAAAAATTTGAGAGTTTACTTTTGTATTTTACATGAGCTATTATTTGTACAAACATGGTGCAAAGTAATTCATGATTTGTTAAAAAATGTTAGTGGCTAGCTAGTTAAAATGGGATATTGTGATTTCACAAGACTGTCTTAGAAGTCATCATTTGAAAATGTTCAATTTGAAAAATGTGCACTTAGAGAAAATATAAAAATAAAGTGTTGCATATTGATATTTATGTTTCTATATATATTTATTGTGAGAAATCATTAAGATGATCAGTGTTTCCACAAAGATAAATATCATTAATTACTAAAAATAACAGAGTTAAAGGTAAATTGAGCAAATTGGCTACTTCTGGCAATTTATTTAAGTGTGTATCTAACTGGTAGCCCTTCGCATTAATCACTACCCAAGAAGTAGCTCTTGCTTTCAAAAAGGTTGGTGACCCCTGCTGTAGACCTTAGAGCATTACATCACCCTTTAATACTCATTTCATATTTGAAACACACAAATTTGCTTTTTCTGATTTCTCACAATTTATACTGAATTCTGGATTTTAAAAATATTTTGGTATAAGGATTTTAGCTTTTTCCTTCAGTTTTGGAACTTTTTTAGACCACTAAAAATATTTATTACTCATAATTTGTATTTAAACACATGAAACCCCTTATTGCATGCAACACTGTATAATATATATATATATATCATACCATTTTAAAATGATCATTGTTTTCATATGTGAAATTGTTCTCTTTTCCTCAATACTAATTGTGACTTTTCCCCATATATATATATATATATATATATATATATATATATATATATATATATATATATATATATATATATATATATATATATATATATATATATATATATATATATATATATATATACATATATATATATGTATATATATATATGTATATATATATATATATAAATATATATATATGTATATATATATATATATATATATATATGTATATATATATATATATATATATATATATATATACATATATATATACATATATATATATATATATATATACATATATACATATATATACATATATACATATATATATATATATATATATATATATATATATATATATATATATATATATATATATATATATATATATGTGTGTATATATATATATATATATATATGTGTGTATATATATATATATATATATATATATATATATATATGTGTGTGTATATATATATATGTATATATATATATATATACACACATGTATGTATATATATATATATATATATATATATATATATATATATATATATATATATATATATATATATATATATATATATATATATATATATATATATATATGTTATAGGTATATATATATATATGTTATAGGTATATTTACTTAATGGGTATATTTTCCACACTTGGCTCTTATTGTCTTCTTTAGGCAAACTGAAAGTGCAAAACAGGAAAGAAAGAAAATGGATCCAATATGAAAAACCTCTGGTGCCTTTTTGAAAGATAAAAATGTTTCAACTACTGCCATACTTTTTATTTTTATTTTTATTTTTCTTGTTCTTTTTCTTGTTCTTTTGTTGCATCATGCTGAGCACTCCAATGTTTTCTTGTTGATTTGCTGTATTGTACGTGTTTATTACTTGTGATGATGTCATCAACACGTGTTTCTTACCTGTGATGATGTCATCAACACGTGTTTCTTACTTGTGATGACGTCATCAACACGTGTTTCTTACTTGTGAAGAAGTGATGACGTCATCAACACGGCAGCGTTTTAGTTGCCCGTCTGCTCCTCGCCTGGAAGTGTCAAAAACAAACAAAGTCCACCAAGAAATAAAAAAGAAATGATGACATTGAAAATGCTGTCCGCTTCTCTCCACCTCACACCTGACCGCTTATGGTGACTCAGCCAACCCAACGGGTGTTGACTTCATCGGGTCGCACTGTAGGTTATGTCCACAGCTGTTCACATTAAAACCCGTTTATGTCAGCTGCTTGTGCCCACAGCCACTTTCATTGACTACCGCTTATGTTGATGTGAGTCAGCCTCCTTAAACTAGTTGTACTGTAGGTTATGTTGACAGCTTTTTACACAAAGAATCGCTTAGGTCGTCAACCACTTATTTTTGACAGCCGACCCGAAACGTGTCACCTTAAACTAGTTGTAATGCAGGTTATGTTGACGGATGTTCATCTCGCCAGCAGCTTATATTGGCAACTGCTTATGTCTTCAACCGACATGTGTCAACTTAAACAGGTTCCACTGTAGGTTAAGCCGACAGCCGCTTATGTTGGCAACTTCCTACGTGGGCAAACGCTTACGTCGACAACCGCCTGTGCCGACAGTGGCTTTTGTCAACAACATCCTGGTCAGCAACAGACTGTGCCGCTTATGTTGACACGCGTCAGCCCACCCAAACGGTGTCACATTAAGCGGGTCGCACCGTAGCCTATGTTTATGGCGTCAACCGCTTACGCAGACAACCTCTTATGTCGTCAAGCGCTATGATGACCTGAGTCAGCCGGCCCACGATTTGTCGACTCAAACAGGTTCCACTGCCTATACTGACACACGCTTATGTCGATGTGAGTCAGAACGTGTCACATTAAGGGGGTTGCACTGCAGGTTATGTTGACAGCGGTTTACGGTGTCTGTACAGCCCTTCCCTCTGGGCTGGTACCGAGGGCGACTGTGTTGACGCGTGTAAATGATAGAATGTCCAGTACTGTACGAATGTGACAGTCCCTTTATTATTTATTCCAAGCTATCTAAATGAAATCAAATGTAAGTTAATTAACTAAGTGTGCTAACCTTGAATGGCACATAATCACAGCATTGTCACCACACCACACCACACGGTCCAAAACTGTTTGTCCTCCAATCGCCCTGCCCGTGCTCACACCTGAACCCAATTTAAGGAGGCTACCATGGGAACCGCACCATAGCAACAGGCCCCTCCCTGTCAACACTTCCTGGTTCTTAACAGGAAGTGAAATTCAACATGAGCTGAGGCCAGCAATCAATTAGAGAAAATTAAATAAAAACAATATAAACAAATAAGGATATTTGGCTCCAACAGTGTCAACTGAACTGCTTACTTATGTTGTCAACCGCTTATGCCACACTTTGTCTGCAGGCCAGCTACTTTCAATGTAGCAAGTGGAGGTTAACATTCATATACATCATTTATATTCATTTATTTATGAGGTTAACATTCATATATATCATTTATTTATGAGGTTAATATTCATATATATCATTTGTATTCATTTATTTATGAAAGAGAGGTTAACATTCATATATATCATTTATATTCATTTATTTATGAGGTTAATATTCATATATATCATTTGTATTCATTTATTTATGAAAGAGAGGTTAACATTCATATATATCATTTATATTCATTTATTTATGAGGTTAATATTCATATATATCATTTATATTCATTTATTTATGAAAGAGAGGTTAACATTCATATATATCATTTATATTCATTTATTTATGAAAGAGGTTAAGAAGGTAAAGGTGTTTAATGCTAATACAAGCATGTATAAGACACTTTCATGAAGACAAGAATATAAGTTGATGACTTGCATTGATAGGAATCAGACAGTTAGTGATGATAACCTCCACATTTTCCAATGGAGGAGAAAAAAAGTCCTCCTTTCTGTCAAATACCACATGAAAATGTCCAGCTTCCATACTCCTTTTTATACACTTTACAAGAAATACAAACTCCTTAGCTTGCTAGCTTTCTGAGACTCTTATTTTGTTAGCGCAGGCAGGATGGAGCAGGGCTTTTATTGTGAAGACAGGAAGTGTGTGGTCGGTCTTTGGAGTTTTGCGAGAGTCTGTTGAAATAAAAAGTGTTTCTGGCCTTCCTGTCGGTCGTTTTTTCTTAATAATGATGTGGCAGCAGCCACAAGCTCCTCGGGTGTTGTCAATGTCAATGAAGTGAGCAAAGTCTTGGTGAAGATTGCTGATCATGTCCACATTGAAGTGTTTGCTAGCAGCCGCTGTTCCGCCGGGCGTAGGCGTGACCCGCCAGCAGGTACTCCATCTCCCTGAAGTGCATGTTGGACACGCTGATGGCCGACGGGCCTTTCTCCTTGAAGCCGGCTTTCAGGTAGAAGGGCACCAGGAAGTCCTCGCAGATGAGCAGAGCCCTGCGGGGCGTGGCCATGCAGCGCAGGTGCTGCAGGTAGTGCAGGTAACGCCACAGCAGGATGGAGCCTTTGCCTTGCTGGCGACATTGATGATGCACTGACAGCACGTGGATGTGCACCGTGGATGTGGACGCCACGTGGCGGGTCATGGCCTCCTTTAAACAACATAAACATCATTCATTATCAACGTGTCATGGCCTCCTTTAAACAACATAAACATCATTCATTATTAACGTGTCATGGCCTCCTTTAAACAACATAAACATCATTCATTATTAACGTGTCATGGCCTCCTTTAAACAACATAAACATCATTCATTATTAACGTGTCATGGCCTCCTTTAAACATAAACATCATTCATTATTAACGTGTCATGGCCTCCTTTAAACAACATAAACATCATTCATTATTAACGTGTCATGGCCTCCTTTAGACAACATAAACATCATTCATTATTAACGTGTCATGGCCTCCTTTAAACATAAACATCATTCATTATCAACGTGTCATGGCCTCCTTTAAACATAAACATCATTCATTATCAACGTGTCATGGCCTCCTTTAAACATAAACATCATTCATTATTAACGTGTCATGGCCTCCTTTAAACATAAACATCATTCATTATTAACGTGTCATGGCCTCCTTTAAACATAAACATCATTCATTATCAACGTGTCATGGCCTCCTTTAAACATAAACATCATTCATTATTAACGTGTCATGGCCTCCTTTAAACAACATAAACATCATTCATTATTAACGTGTCATGGCCTCCTTTAAACAACATAAACATCATTCATTATTAACGTGTCATGGCCTCCTTTAAACAACATAAACATCATTCATTATTAACGTGTCATGGTCTCCTTTAAACAACATAAACATCATTCATTATTAACGTGTCATGGCCTCCTTTAGACAACATAAACATCATTCATTATTAACGTGTCATGGCCTCCTTTAAACATAAACATCATTCATTATCAACGTGTCATGGCCTCCTTTAAACATAAACATCATTCATTATCAACGTGTCATGGCCTCCTTTAAACATAAACATCATTCATTATTAACGTGTCATGGCCTCCTTTAAACATAAACATCATTCATTATCAACGTGTCATGGCCTCCTTTAAACATAAACATCATTCATTATTAACGTGTCATGGCCTCCTTTAAACATAAACATCATTCATTATTAACGTGTCATGGCCTCCTTTAAACATAAACATCATTCATTATTAACGTGTCATGGCCTCCTTTAGACAACATAAACATCATTCATTATCAACGTGTCATGGCCTCCTTTAAACATAAACATCATTCATTATTAACGTGTCATGGCCTCCTTTAAACATAAACATCATTCATTATTAACGTGTCATGGCCTCCTTTAAACATAAACATCATTCATTATTAACGTGTCATGGCCTCCTTTAAACATAAACATCATTCATTATTAACGTGTCATGGCCTCCTTTAAACATAAACATCATTCATTATCAACGTGTCATGGCCTCCTTTAAACATAAACATCATTCATTATCAACGTGTCATGGCCTCCTTTAAACATAAACATCATTCATTATTAACGTGTCATGGCCTCCTTTAGACAACATAAACATCATTCATTATTAACGTGTCATGGCCTCCTTTAAACATAAACATCATTCATTATCAACGTGTCATGGCCTCCTTTAAACATAAACATCATTCATTATCAACGTGTCATGGCCTCCTTTAAACATAAACATCATTCATTATTAACGTGTCATGGCCTCCTTTAAACATAAACATCATTCATTATCAACGTGTCATGGCCTCCTTTAAACATAAACATCATTCATTATTAACGTGTCATGGCCTCCTTTAAACATAAACATCATTCATTATTAACGTGTCATGGCCTCCTTTAAACATAAACATCATTCATTATTAACGTGTCATGGCCTCCTTTAGACAACATAAACATCATTCATTATCAACGTGTCATGGCCTCCTTTAAACATAAACATCATTCATTATTAACGTGTCATGGCCTCCTTTAAACATAAACATCATTCATTATTAACGTGTCATGGCCTCCTTTAAACATAAACATCATTCATTATTAACGTGTCATGGCCTCCTTTAAACATAAACATCATTCATTATCAACGTGTCATGGCCTCCTTTAAACATAAACATCATTCATTATCAACGTGTCATGGCCTCCTTTAAACATAAACATCATTCATTATCAACGTGTCATGGCCTCCTTTAAACATAAACATCATTCATTATCAACGTGTCATGGCCTCCTTTAAACATAAACATCATTCATTATCAACGTGTCATGGCCTCCTTTAAACATAAACATCATTCATTATCAACGTGTCATGGCCTCCTTTAAACATAAACATCATTCATTATCAACGTGTCATGGCCTCCTTTAGACATAAACATCATTCATTATCAACGTGTCATGGCCTCCTTTAAACATAAACATCATTCATTATCAACGTGTCATGGCCTCCTTTAAACATAAACATCATTCATTATCAACGTGTCATGGCCTCCTTTAGACATAAACATCATTCATTATCAACGTGTCATGGCCTCCTTTAAACATAAACATCATTCATTATCAACGTGTCATGGCCTCCTTTAAACATAAACATCATTCATTATCAACGTGTCATGGCCTCCTTTAGACATAAACATCATTCATTATTAACGTGTCATGGCCTCCTTTAAACATAAACATCATTCATTATCAACGTGTCATGGCCTCCTTTAGACATAAACATCATTCATTATTAACGTGTCATGGCCTCCTTTAAACATAAACATCATTCATTATTAACGTGTCATGGCCTCCTTTAAACATAAACATCATTCATTATTAACGTGTCATGGCCTCCTTTAAACATAAACATCATTCATTATTAACGTGTCATGGCCTCCTTTAGACAACATAAACATCATTCATTATCAACGTGTCATGGCCTCCTTTAAACATAAACATCATTCATTATCAACGTGTCATGGCCTCCTTTAAACATAAACATCATTCATTATCAACGTGTCATGGCCTCCTTTAAACATAAACATCATTCATTATCAACGTGTCATGGCCTCCTTTAAACATAAACATCATTCATTATCAACGTGTCATGGCCTCCTTTAGACATAAACATCATTCATTATCAACGTGTCATGGCCTCCTTTAAACATAAACATCATTCATTATCAACGTGTCATGGCCTCCTTTAAACATAAACATCATTCATTATCAACGTGTCATGGCCTCCTTTAGACATAAACATCATTCATTATCAACGTGTCATGGCCTCCTTTAAACATAAACATCATTCATTATCAACGTGTCATGGCCTCCTTTAAACATAAACATCATTCATTATCAACGTGTCATGGCCTCCTTTAGACATAAACATCATTCATTATTAACGTGTCATGGCCTCCTTTAAACATAAACATCATTCATTATCAACGTGTCATGGCCTCCTTTAGACATAAACATCATTCATTATTAACGTGTCATGGCCTCCTTTAAACATAAACATCATTCATTATTAACGTGTCATGGCCTCCTTTAAACATAAACATCATTCATTATTAACGTGTCATGGCCTCCTTTAAACATAAACATCATTCATTATTAACGTGTCATGGCCTCCTTTAGACAACATAAACATCATTCATTATTAACGTGTCATGGCCTCCTTTAGACAACATAAACATCATTGAGCACATTACAAGTTGGAAGTTACAACAACATTACAATAAAACACACAAATTCATATTTTGTATTCAGAATTCCAACAGAAAACAGATTTGAATGACGGATTATTGACTTTGTTCATGTTTGTATTAGGGTTGTATGGTATACCACTACTAGTATTAGGGTTGTATGGTATACCACTACTAGTATTAGGGTTGTATGGTATACCACTACTAGTATTAGGGTTGTATGGTATACCCCTACTAGTATTAGGGTTGTATGGTATACCCCTACTAGTATTAGGGTTGTATGGTATATCCCTACTAGTAGTAGGGTTGTATGGTATACCCCTACTAGTATTAGGGTTGTATGGTATACCCCTACTAGTATTAGGGTTGTATGGTATACCACTACTAGTATTAGGGTTGTATGGTATACCCCTACTAGTATTAGGGTTGTATGGTATACCCCTACTAGTATTAGGGTTGTATGGTATACCCCTACTAGTATTAGGGTTGTATGGTATACCACTACTAGTATTAGGGTTGTATGGTATACCCCTACTAGTATTAGGGTTGTATGGTATACCACTACTAGTATTAGGGTTGTATGGTATACCCCTACTAGTATTAGGGTTGTATGGTATACCCCTACTAGTATTAGGGTTGTATGGTATTCCCCAGACTAGTATTAGGGTTGTATGGTATACCCCTACTAGTATTAGGGTTGTATGGTATACCCCTACTAGTATTAGGGTTGTATGGTATTCCCCAGACTAGTATTAGGGTTGTATGGTATACCCCTACTAGTATTAGGGTTGTATGGTATACCCCTACTAGTATTAGGGTTGTATGGTATACCCCTACTAGTATTAGGGTTGTATGGTATACCCCTACTAGTATTAGGGTTGTATGGTATTCCCCAGACTAGTATTAGGGTTGTATGGTATACCCCTACTAGTATTAGGGTTGTATGGTATACCCCTACTAGTATTAGGGTTGTATGGTATACCCCTACTAGTATTAGGGTTGTATGGTATACCCCTACTAGTATTAGGGTTGTATGGTATTCCCCAGACTAGTATTAGGGTTGTATGGTATACCCCTACTAGTATTAGGGTTGTATGGTATTCCCCAGACTAGTATTAGGGTTGTATGGTATACCCCTACTAGTATTAGGGTTGTATGGTATACCCCTACTAGTATTAGGGTTGTATGGTATACCCCTACTAGTATTAGGGTTGTATGGTATACCCCTACTAGTATTAGGGTTGTATGGTATACCCCTACTAGTATTAGGGTTGTATGGTATACCACTACTAGTATTAGGGTTGTATGGCATACCCCTACTAGTATTAGGGTTGTATGGTATACCCCTCCTAGTATTAGGGTTGTATGGTATACCCCTACTAGTATTAGGGTTGTATGGTATACCCCTACTAGTATTAGGGTTGTATGGTATACCCCTACTAGTATTAGGGTTGTATGGTATACCCCTACTAGTATTAGGGTTGTATGGTATACCCCTACTAGTATTAGGGTTGTATGGTATACCCCTACTAGTATTAGGGTTGTATGGTATACCCCTACTAGTATTAGGGTTGTATGGTATTCCCCAGACTAGTATTAGGGTTGTATGGTATACCCCTACTAGTATTAGGGTTGTATGGTATACCCCTACTAGTATTAGGGTTGTATGGTATACCCCTACTAGTATTAGGGTTGTATGGTATACCCCTACTAGTATTAGGGTTGTATGGTATACCCCTACTAGTATTAGGGTTGTATGGTATACCCCTACTAGTATTAGGGTTGTATGGTATACCCCTACTAGTATTAGGGTTGTATGGTATTCCCCAGACTAGTATTAGGGTTGTATGGTATACCCCTACTAGTATTAGGGTTGTATGGTATACCCCTACTAGTATTAGGGTTGTATGGTATACCCCTACTAGTATTAGGGTTGTATGGTATACCCCTACTAGTATTAGGGTTGTATGGTATACCCCTACTAGTATTAGGGTTGTATGGTATACCCCTACTAGTATTAGGGTTGTATGGTATACCCCTACTAGTATTAGGGTTGTATGGCATACCCCTACTAGTATTAGGTTTGTATGGCATACCCCTACTAGTATTAGGGTTGTATGGTATACCCCTCCTAGTATTAGGGTTGTATGGTATACCCCTACTAGTATTAGGGTTGTATGGTATACCCCTACTAGTATTTATCCATGTTTCCATTTAACTACTGAAGCTCTTTCATTTCAAATGTCTTTACTCGTAGTTCACCTTTTCTTTTTTTCATCTTTGGACTTTTATCGCTTTAAAAATGTTCAATTTGGACTTTGATCCTTTTAAATGCTGGTACTCGTCATTCATATTTACAATTCTAAATACTTTCATTTTTAAACATTTGAAAATTGTCTCTGTAATTGAAACTAGCATTTTTACACACATAATGTATGCCTAAAATGCAGACTTGACACATTTTAAAAGAGAATATTGTGAAGGTTTTTTTTCAATACAACACCTAAACATTTATGCCTTAAAGGAATAAGTGGACAAAAAGTGTATTGATTGTTGTATTTAAGTGCACATTCTGACCTGTGAAAGCCTCTTTTTGTCCCAACCCGTTCCAATGATGAAGGCGACCAGCTGGAATAAATCTTCAGCAGTCTATGTTACATCAATAAATCTACAGCAGTCTGTGTTACATCAATATATCTACAGCAGTCTTTTGTTACATCAATAAATCTACCAGCTAGTCTGTGTTACATCAATAAATCTACAGCAGTCAGTGTTACATCAATAAATCTACAGCAGTCTAAGTTACATCAATAAATCTACAGCAGTCTGTGTTACCATCAATAAATCTACAGCAGTCTATGTTACATCAATAAATCTACAGCAGTCTGTGTTACATCAATAAATCTACAGCAGTCTATGTTACATCAATAATCTACAGCAGTCTGTGTACATCAACTAAATCTACAGCAGTCTGTGTTACATCAATAAATCTACAGCAGTCTATGTTACATCAATAAATCTACAGCAGTCTGTGTTACATCATAAATCTACAGCAGTCTGTGTTACATCAATAAATCTACAGCAGTCTGTGTTACATCAATAAATCTACAGCAGTCTATGTTACATCAATAAATCTACAGCAGTCTATGTTACATCAATAAATCTACAGCAGTCTGTGTTACATCAATAAATCTACAGCAGTCTAGTGTTACATCAATAAATCTACAGCAGTCTGTGTTACATCAATAAATCTACAGCAGTCTATGTTACATCAATAAATCTACAGCAGTCTGTGTTACATCAATAAATCTACAGCAGTCTATGTTACATCAATAAATCTACAGCAGTCTGTGTTACATCAATAAATCTACAGCAGTCTGTTTACATCAATAAATCTACAGCAGTCTGTGTTACATCAATAAATCTACAGCAGTCTATGTTACATCAATAAATCTACAGCAGTCTGTGTTACATCAATAAATCTACAGCAGTCTATGTTACATCAATAAATCTACAGCAGTCTGTGTTACATCAATAAATCTACAGCAGTCTGTGTTACATCAATAAATCTACAGCAGTCTGTGTTACATCAATAAATCTACAGCAGTCTGTGTTACATCAATAAATCTACAGCAGTCTGTGTTACATCAATAAATCTACAGCAGTCTATGTTACATCAATAATCTACAGCAGTCTATGTTACATCAATAAATCTACAGCAGTCTGTGTTACATCAATAAATCTACAGCAGTCTATGTTACATCAATAAATCTACAGCAGTCTGATGTTACATCAATAAATCTACAGCAGTCTGTGTTACATCAATAAATCTACAGCAGTCTATGTTACATCAATAAATCTACAGCAGTCTGTGTTACATCAATAAATCTACAGCAGTCTGTGTTACATCAATAAATCTACAGCAGTCTATGTTACATCAAATAAATCTACAGCAGTCTGTGTTACATCAATAAATCTACAGCAGTCTGTGTTACATCAATAAATCTACAGCAGTCTATGTTACATCAATAAATCTACAGCAGTCCTGTGTTACATCAATAAATCTACAGCAGTCTGTGTTACATCAATAAATCTACAGCAGTCTATGTTACATCAATAAATCTACAGCAGTCTATGTTACATCAATAAATCTACAGCAGTCTGTGTTACATCAATAAATCTACAGCAGTCTATGTTACATCAATAAATCTACAGCAGTCTATGTTACATCAATAAATCTACAGCAGTCTGTGTTACATCAATAAATCTACAGCAGTCTATGTTACATCAATAAATCTACAGCAGTCTGTGTTACATCAATAAATCTACAGCAGTCTGTGTTACATCAATAAATCTACAGCAGTCTATGTTACATCAATAAATCTACTGCAGTCTGTGTTACATCAATAAATCTACAGCAGTCTATGTTACATCAATAAATCTACAGCAGTCTATGTTACATCAATAAATCTACAGCAGTCTATGTTACATCAATAAATCTACAGCAGTCTATGTTACATCAATAAATCTACAGCAGTCTATGTTACATCAATAAATCTACAGCAGTCTGTTACATCAATAAATCTACAGCAGTCTATGTTACATCAATAAATCTACAGCAGTCTGTGTTACATCAATAAATCTACAGCAGTCTATGTTACATCAATAAATCTACAGCAGTCTATGTTACATCAATAAATCTACAGCAGTCTGTGTTACATCAATAAATCTACAGCAGTCTATGTTACATCAATAAATCTACAGCAGTCTGTGTTACATCAATAAATCTACAGCAGTCTGTGTTACATCAATAAATCTACAGCAGTCTATGTTACATCAATAAATCTACTGCAGTCTGTGTTACATCAATAAATCTACAGCAGTCTATGTTACATCAATAAATCTACAGCAGTCTATGTTACATCAATAAATCTACAGCAGTCTATGTTACATCAATAAATCTACAGCAGTCTATGTTACATCAATAAATCTACAGCAGTCTATGTTACATCAATAAATCTACAGCAGTCTGTTACATCAATAAATCTACAACAGTCTATGTTACATCAATAAATCTACAGCAGTCTATGTTACATCAATAAATCTACAGCAGTCTGTGTTACATCAATAAATCTACAGCAGTCTGTGTTACATCAATAAATCTACAGCAGTCTGTGTTACATCAATAAATCTACAGCAGTCTGTGTTACATCAATAAATCTACAGCAGTCTGTGTTACATCAATAAATCTACAGCAGTCTGTGTTACATCAATAAATCTACAGCAGTCTATGTTACATCAATAAATCTACAGCAGTCTATGTTACATCAATAAATCTACAGCAGTCTATGTTACATCAATAAATCTACAAGCAGTCTGTGTTACATCAATAAATCTACAGCAGTCTGTGTTACATCAATAAATCTACAGCAGTCTGTGTTACATCAATAAATCTACAGCAGTCTGTGTTACATCAATAAATCTACAGCAGTCTGTGTTACATCAATAAATCCACAGCAGTCTGTGTTACATCAATAAATCTACAGCAGTCTATGTTACATCAATAAATCTACAGCAGTCTATGTTACATCAATAAATCTACAGCAGTCTGTGTTACATCAATAAATCTACAGCAGTCTGTGTTACATCAATAAATCTTACAGCAGTCTATGTTACATCAATAAATCTACAGCAGTCTATGTTACATCAATAAATCTACAGCAGTCTATGTTACATCAATAAATCTACAGCAGTCTGTGTTACATCAATAAATCTACAGCAGTCTGTGTACATCAATAAATCTACAGCAGTCTATGTTACATCAATAAATCTACAGCAGTCTGTGTTACATTCAATAAATCTACAGCAGTCTGTGTTACATCAATAAATCCACAGCAGTCTGTGTTACATCAATAAATCTACAGCAGTCTATGTTACATCAATAAATCTACAGCAGTCTATGTTACATCAATAAATCTACCTTGACCTTAAGGGAAGTTTAGAGGGCAAAGAAGAATGTGATTGAGCTTAGCCAATCAGCAAACAAAGGTAAATAACCTAATCAAATATGTAAAATTACTGCTAAAAAAAAAGTTGTATTTTACTGCTATATTTTCAATTTGAAGTATTAACGTTTAAAGAATTTTAAAATGAAGTATTTGGGTGACAATTTTAATGTGAATAATTGAGTTTTTAGTGAATTTTTGGTGTTTTTGCTTCTTTGTCCACTAAAAAGCATAAATCTTCACATTTTGTAATCATATTTTTAACCAAAACCTGCCCCCTAAAAGTATTTTTTTGAAGGTTTCTTTACATTTAAACTAATAATTAAATAAACAGATAAAAGATTTAGAGATGTGTTTCTATTGGTCAACAATAATGTGAAGGTATAATGTTATTATTGTTTGTGTTAACTACTTTTTATTACATTTTATTTAATTTTGGCCCAGTCCAACAAAAAGCATCTCCATTTGTTGAAATACATTTTTATCACAAAAAGTAACATTTATGAAAAACACAACTCCCAATTTTGTAATTTTGATGTTGTATTTAGACATAAAATAGAGATTTGCGTTTTGTATTTTCTTTTTTAATGACAAACATCTTTGCACAGTTTAGTTCAACACAAATACAGCAAGTGGCTCATAACATTTTTGTTTGTATATAACGAGGATAAAATACAAATGTTTCAAGGTAAAAAATATTTAGTTACAAAAATGGAAGATAAAGGTTTTTCCATTGCAGTTTTGATGAACACAAATATATCATGTCAATATTTGATCAATGTGATATTTTCTATGATCATTTTCACCTGTCAATACAAGTATTTAATTGTCAGCCATACCTTCTCTCTCGATCTCAAAGACACTGATGGCGTCCTGAGGCGTCAGGTTCCTAAACTCGCTGGCGGGCAGCGTGTGTCTCCTCTGTCTCAGCGGGCTGCTCACCTGGACAGGTGTCTTGAGGAAGAAAGGTTTGAGGGAAGGTGAGCTGCTCAGCTGCTGCTGGCTCATGTTTGCCTTCTTGGGAGATGAGTCTGACTCTCCTCCTCCTGTCTGCTCCCTATGAGCTCTCACACACATCACGTCACATGTCCAAAGATGACATCACATGTCCAAAGATGACGTCACATGTCCAAAGATGACGTCATGTCCAAAGATGACGTCACATGTCCAAATGCTCCTCTCATGATGTTTGCTTCAACCTTCATTTTAAACCGCTTTAAATGATCACTTCTCATTTAGATTTCGCTGACTTTCGGAAATTGCACATTAAATGTTGTTTTTCTATTCATTTTTTACACTGTTATAATGCTAACTGGTTAGCTTGCTGATGCTAAAGCCATTCAATGTACCGTATTTCCTTGAATTGCCGCCGGGTATATAGTATGCGCATGCCTCGATTTACCGCAGGGTCAAAACTCGTTTCTCAAAATAATTAGCGCATGCCTAGAATTACCGCCGGGCGTTATTGTGTATACTAGCATTTATACACCGGCACATTAGCGCAGACGACATGCTGCCAAAACCAATCGCATGTAAAATTATCTTTAGAAATGCTAATGTATGCACGCTACTTACAAAGCAATAAAATTGTTTTAATGTTGGTGACATAGTTTAACATAAATATATGCATAGATCTACATAACATACTGTATGTCCCGAGTCCTGTGTGCAACATCCAGCATAATATATCACAATTGATTATACCGGTATACATTGTACCGCTGTGTTATAACGCAGGCACTTGGGAGCCATTCAACAATTACGTATGCAAAGGGGGGTGGGGTTGGGGGTCAAATCCTGGGGGGGAAATGCACATAATTAAGTACCATCATTTGTATAGTAAATCTTGCGTACGGGGGTTGGGGTCAAAATCCTGGAGAAAAATGCGTACGTAATTGTTGAATGACCCCTTGTAAAAATAAAGAGTGTCACGTTATAATTGCCTTTTCAGACCAAACAAAAGAACTCCCGGGATGATTCATTGTGCTTTAAATTGTATTGCGGCATTAAGCGATGTCATGATTATCCTTACATCACACTCAAATTTATAAGCGCATGCCTTTGGTAAGCGCCGGAGTGAGAAGAGGTTTAAATTAATTCATTCTAGGAAATACGTAGGCTAAGTAAATACCCTATTAATAATACTATCTACTCTAGCAGATATCTATAAATACAAACGATAAATGAATGAATACATATAAACGTTGCTAGATATTTATTGGATTATTTTTCTATCTTGTTAGTTTTGAGAAGCTAATGCTAAGCGAATGCTAACTGGCTTGAATTCAGCTAAGGGGCAATTAACTCATGCTGGAGGGAATTCAATCATCTTATACAATTAAACTTTGGTCAATGTAGCCCTGTCGTGACTAGTCTTACCAGAAAAGAACAGAAACATTATTGCTAGTTAGTTGATAAATAAAATACATGTTATTTTCCTAAAAGAAGTCTTGTCACATGTTAGCTTGCTGGTGCTAAAGCTAGCTAATGTATCTCGCCATGTAATGAAATAAATCTATACTGCATTGTTATTGTATGTTTACTGTATACAGTTGTTGCATAGTTTAAATAATATATCGTGCTAATCTATTCCGGTTTGTGCTAAGCTAATATGACCGCCTCTTGTTAGCTTGCTGATGCTACATTGCTAGCACAAGCCATAATGTAACAATGACAAAGGTTATAGTGTAATAATGCAGGAATGTAATAATAATAGTGTAATAATGCAGGAATGTAACAATAATAATGTAATAATGTAGGCTCATGTCTTGCCTTAATTGCAGAAGGCACAACAATGTCAGTGCGTCTTCTCTTCCCTCTTTTCCCGCCAATACTTACTTCCTATCAACAACGTCACTTTCCTATCTCTCCCCGGAAGTCCCGCCCCCCGGCCAAGTCATTGGCTCATACACGTCCCCCGTCAGTCAATGTTAGTACTCTGTGTTTCTACTTATTTCTCATTTGTTTGTAAATGTTGCAATTTATAAATAAAGGTTTATAAAACCCCCCCTCCCCCCAAAAAAAACGTTATCACTTTGTTAGAAGCAAATATCCATCCATCCATTTTTCCACCGAGTTAATGCTAAATATATCCATCCACTTACTAGCGCTATATCTGATACTTAAATAGCTTGCTGGTGCAAAAGCTAATTGTTCTACTCTCTAAGGTTGAGATATCTCGCAATTAACCTTACAAAAAAAAGTAAATAAATTTTGCCAGCAAGTCGACAACATAATACTTTGTCAAACAGCAACTTGCCAAATATGTTTTGCGTCACAAACACAC